>NW_026947516.1:2474590-2479590 GCF_034190915.1 Cavia porcellus | reverse complement strand
GATGTGTTCAGTTTCAATGTGTGCCTATTTGTTCTAGGTTGTTTGAAAGTAGCTTCCCATGCAGACCTAGTGCTGTGGAGTCCGATGCATGTATTGAAGAATAATCCACCTCTTTGATTTTAGAATCGGGATCACTATTTTTCCATGGGTCGTGTTTATTTATTTTTTTTAAATAATCACCATGATCTTTACAATTAGTGAACATCAAATCATGTGAATTATCCTTAGTATAACTCTTTTTGGTTTTTCTAATTCACTTGAGTGGCTTCAGGTAAATCTAGATAGCTGGAAAAAAAAGTCAGTACTACAGCGGAGAGACTCACCACTGCCATAAGAAATCAATTTGGTCGATGTTTATTTTTCTTTGTCTTGGTATTGTTATTTTTATTTATTTTATGTTTTAATTTACATTTGCACATACTGAGATTTGAATTCCAGACTATACCACCAGCATGCATTGTTATTATTATTATTTTATTTTATGTCTGTGTCTTGGTAAGTAAGTGGCCGGCCTGGGATTGAGCCTGAGATCCTCCTGCCTCAGTCTCCCCAGAGAGCGGGTATTACAAGCCTGAGCCATCCAGCCAAGCTTACCACATTTGCTTCTATGTAAACAGAGTCCTGTGAGATGTCAGTTCATGGTACAGACGCTGTCTTCCCAATGGTCCAAACCTGTGGGCGTTAGGTCTAAGTACACTCCCTGCAAACTAAAGGCGCTGTAAAGGAGTGGCATATATATACTTTGTGATTCATCTTCTGTATTAGGGATTGGGATGGATCAGAAAATGACCCACATGCCCTTGAATTATTTCCAATGATTTGTGTTCTCTTTCAGGAGCTGAAAAGGTCACCCACGCAGGCCAACCCAAACTTCTCCTGACACTAATCACATTAAAATGATAATGAAAAAATTACCTACCAAATCCATCACCACCAACCCGGAAATGTTAAGACGCAACGTGCTAGGATGAACAGGTGGTTTATTATGCGTCAGGCAGCAGGATGAGGACTATAAAAGAGGCCTCAGCTCAGTTTGCCCTTAGCTCCCGTCTCCTCTGGACTTCTGAAGAGGAAAGGCAGCTCCCACAAGATGCAGATTCTCCTGCTTGCTCTTACAATCGGGCTCGCGTACGCCCATCAGACCTTGGACCCTTCGGAGGTAGTGTGTGTGTGTGTGTGTGTGTGTGTGTGCGTGTGTGCACGTGCACATTCCTATATCTGTGTTTCTCTCCATACTTCCAATAGTCAATCCACAGTGCGTAGATTTTTTGTCCCATGTATGTTCATAACAATTCAGTTTTCCAAATCTGTACATTTTCTTGCTGTCAGAATACTCTATCCACAGACGAAAGTGTTAAGTGTCCATGGGTTTTGAATGCACAGCTTTGATATTTCAGAAACTCCCAGTGCTTTGTGCGCTGTGTGAATCTGAATCCTGACTGTAGGATCTTCCTTGAGTTTTCTCTCAGGGATCACAGGCATACATTTATCCAATAGGGTGAGATTGAATCTTTCTTTCTCTGTTGAGTTGATGTCTAGATGTTAAGGAGACAAGAGTCAAGCGATCCACCAACCTGTCCAGTGGGATATTTCCTTTACAGATCAATGGTCAATGGCATACCATCTCCATAGCTGCTGACAATGTGGAGAAGATCGGAGAGGGTGGACCCCTGAGAGGCTATTTCCACAATCTACATTGTTATGATGGGTGCAAAAACATCGGCCTCACATTTTATGTCAAGTAAGTAAAGTATACCCCATCTAAAAGAGTAACCCATGCAATTACTACCATGGGGACTGGCGTCTAATATGAATATGACCAGTTATAGAGTCAAATTGAGCTGTAGTTTTGAGATATCAATTTGGTACTCTGTCTTCCATACATTATATATATTAACCTAACAATAGATATAGATATAGATCAGAATAGTGTTAGAAACACATAGATGTAGGATGCTGACCATGGATGCATGCATGGATGGGTTTATGGGTGGATAGAGAGGTGTATGGGTGTATGGGTGGATGGATGGATGGATGGATGGATGGATGGATGAATAGATGGGTGGATGGGTGCGTGGGTGACTGGATGGGTGGATGGATGGATGGGTGGATTCATGAATGGATGGAAGGGTGGATGGATGGATGGATGGATGGATGAGTGGATGGATGAATGGTTGGTTGGATGCATGAATGGGTGGATGAGTGGACAAATGGATGGATGGATGGATGGATGGATGGATGGATGGATGGATGGAATATATATGTCTATATGTTTCTATCACCATTATGACCTATATCTAGAAGAGTCTTCTCATTGATTATTGTCAACTGAATTAGCAACAGTTGAAGAGTGTCTTAGAGTATAAGGACTTCAACCCCAATACCTCCAGCAGCGTGTATTGAAAAGGTAGAACAAGGGGCTGGGGATCTAGCTCAGCTGCATAAGCACCTGCCTTGCAAGCAGGCGGTCGTGAGTTCAATCCCCGGTACTGATAAAAATGAAAAAGACCAGAAAAACAGAAAAGGTAGAAAAGTATTTTTGAGGACAACGACATAAGTTTATGTCAAACACAGACACAGTCCTCCTTGTGATGAGAAGGTATGTATACACCCTGCCAGTGCCTGCAAGATGCGAGGGGGGCAGACCTGTGGCTGAGCCAGCTGGGGGTGTCAGCTCAGGCAATGTGAGGTGCACAGGTCAGTGCTGCGGATGGGAAACCTACATAGCCAAGGAAGGCTGATTAGACACCAAGGCTCACCCAGCCTAACAGCCCGTCCTCACCATGGTTGACCAAAGCTGTGGTCACCTCATGAAGATCAATATAAGGGGGACATCGCAGGAGCGGAACACTGATGTACCCTTTTATTCCCAGCACCTGGAATGACTGATAAGCCCTCATGATTCCTGGGGAGGGCGGTGGGCTGGATGAGGGTGAAGACACAAGGCGGCCATCCCCATCTCTTTCAGGTTGGATGGCAACTGCCAAAGGTTTGATGTGCTTGGTGCAAAGCAGGAAGACTCAGATGTTTACGTCGCTCAGTGTGAGTACCTGACGTTGTATGGAAGCTGTAAAGCCATGGCTGTGGTTCAATCCGGCAAATCTGAATTTGAGACCCTAAAACAATGTCTCTGACTAATTCTCGAAGCAGCCTAAGCAAAGCAAATGAAACCTTATTTTATTTATTTTGATTTTTGAAGACAGGGTCTCACATGCAGTTGGCCTTGGGTTCGTTTTGTAGCCCAGGCTGGTCTCGAACTTGCAGTCAGCCTCCAGGGTGCTAGGATTACAGGTGTGCACCACCACGCCCAGCCTCAGCTATGGAAACATTTGAGAAACCAGGATCAGCCCACGTCGCCTAAACGCTTGCAAGGAATATGCGGATAAATAGAAAGTGAAGGGCGGCCCCAGAAACCTGTGAGATGTGATGGGCAAACGCCGGGCATTCCATTTTTAAAAATTCTTTACCTAAACAGATACTTTGCAAAGAACACTCCTCAAAATACTGCCTTCCCTTCGAGCATGTATTCTGTCTTCCTGGTCAGCTGTCCACATATTTTTGACAAAAAAGGAATAGCCCAGAAGTGCTTTAGGAAGTGCTGGGAATGGTGGTCTGAGGGTTTTCAAAGAAAAGGAAAGCCTTTAGAGGGGGATTCATACCACGAGTCTTTAATTCCAATAATTTCTTGTCTTTTTTACATCAACAATTCCTAAAAAAAACCCTTGAACCTTCTGTAGAATGTTGCACTTTATATGCATTTTTTTGGGGAAGGGGGTGTAATTGAAATGAATTTAAGTGATGAAACTTCTTTCAAAAAATTTCCCAACTCTTAGAAGCTATGTCCACACTTTCCTTTTACTGAATAAACTTATTAATGTGTTAAAAAATTGCTTGTAGAGAAGCCAGGTTTGAGGTGCAGCATGATTCCATTCAACCCCAGGGTTTAAGAGTTAAAAATAACACTGACAATATCCAAACTCAGCTGCAAATTGTTTGAACTTCAGTTAACCCAGCCAGAGCTATAATGTCAACTTCTATGTCTTTCATTTACAGTAATTTCCTAAAACTAGTCCTGATGAATTAAATAGGCAAACTAAATTATTTTGATGTACACAAAGAAAGATACACCTAAGCTTGCGGACTGAAAATCTGAATCTATGTAAATATGATGATGCAACGGCAGAAAGCTTTTAAAGTGCATCTCCCTAATATATATGTCCAGCATTTTTCAATAATATAATCTTTATTATTTCTATTGTAACAGAAAGGGGTCCTGTTGAGTACATGCTAACAAGAAATAGGAATTCATGCTATATGGTTACACACAAGTCATGTCAAATCAAATGGAAAAATTTAAATATATTGAGTTGCGATTTTTTTTTTTTTTTTTGTATTGCAGACTCGGGCACAAACCATTTTGAAGTGATTGGTAAGAAGGAGGATGCCATAGCATTCTATAACCACAATACAGATGAGACGGGGAAGGAAACAAAAATGATCGTAGTTGTTGGTAAGCATTGGAGCATTTTCTCTGTAGTGCAGAAGACACACATAGGAATTTCACGTTTGTTCTTAATGGCAGCCAGAGCTGGGTGGATGCATTTTTCAAGCTACGTACCCTACATAAACACGTGTTTATAAACAAGGTTGCAATTTTCACCTTGATGCTGTCCAGGATAGTGAGAAGTTGTCTATGAAACTAAAGTTATGCCTGGTGTCCGGGGCCCCAACAAAATGCTTTGCTAAAAATGGTAAGGAGATTGTAAGAGGCAATCTCCTAAGGAAATTCCAAACGTGATTGACCTTCATCACCTAATGAAGCCAACTTTCATAAAGGGATACAGCACATTATTTTCCCATCGTTGTGATTGTTAATTTCTAGTTTAGGACCTTTCCCCAGGCACAAAACTTGTATCTGCTGCTTTGCAAAAAAACAAACAAAACAACAACACAAACTCGAACAAAACTAAAGCAAGAGCTGAGATCTGGGTCCTGGAACA
>NW_026947516.1:2449590-2467090 GCF_034190915.1 Cavia porcellus | reverse complement strand
TCCCTGAACTGTATGTAATCATTCTCCTGGTAACCCCTGATTACACCAAGGGTCCATCTCCAATAACTTAGCATGGCCTGTGTCAGCATCTTTTGATAATTGACCTTACATGACCATTGCCTTCTAAGTGTTAACACTTTGGCAATGATACCTGCAGATTATTAGTCTGCTGTCTAAATTTGATTTGCATCCTACACTTTGGGCCTTTCTCAGATCTCTTGAACATCTCTTTGTTACTAGTAACTGTTCTCCTAGGAAACATGGGAAATCTCCCGAAAAATCCCATATGACAATGACAGGGAGTGAGTTTTGTGTATTAAATTTTTCTTTGCATTTTCCCCTTCAATCTCTTTTACCATCTTCTGATTGCAGTCCAGCCTACGCCATTACATGAGCGCTCTTCAGAAACTGATGACCCAGGTTTGTTTGCCTTCAGTTAGGGAAGCGAATTTCTTAGATTCGCTTGGAGATGGACCCTTGGTGTAGTCATGAGCCATGCACCACTGTCACCACTAGATGGAGCATGTGTAATATGGACCGAATGTTCCTTACCCTTTCTAAAAGAGGACTCGTGACATACGCAATCTATTTGTCAAGTGACATTTGATGAAATATTCATGTATATCATAGAAGCCAGTTCCATCGTGACCTTCCACTCGCACCCTGACACATCAAATAGTCACACATTTGCCAAAGAGAGAGCTAGAAAGCTCTGCAGAACTCCCGAGGTAGCCATCCGAGGAGTTTAGGAGGCAACATCTCACGTTAATAAGAAGGATTCTGCTTCACTGCTCTGGATACACAGGCTGCTGCTGCTTTTTCTGGTGCCCTGGAAATCATTGACTTCATTTGCTGTACATATTTCTGCCACGACTCATCAGAGGCAGGTTTTCATAAGGTCCTCTCCACATGGAGACCTGATTAGACACCCTAGTCATACTTGGAGTCACCCTGTGAATTTCAATCTGCAGATTACAGATCCGTTGTTGATAGCTCTCTCTTGCACGCAACTTTGGTCTTTTGATTTTAACATTACATTTTTTTTTTGGCATGAGGCTCTGCTTGGTTGTGTGTGCAGGGTCGTTATCTTGTCAGATGAAAACACTGGCATTCATGCAGTGGTGACTGGTCCATTTTTGGCAGGTTGATATCTTGTCAGTAGTCATTATGCCCATCTGCACAATCTCTGATCCCTTGTTAATATCTCCACAGGTTACTTCCCTGAATACATTCTCGATCCATTTAAGATCTGAAGACTGAAAGGCATAGAAGTGGTGATGTGATTCTGTTGTTCCTAAACCCACAGGCTCGCTGATTTCTCCTGAAATAACCATATCATTGAGGCTCATTCCCTATCTAATTACCCAACACCAGATTTCAAAGATTTTTGTCCACCATGTTTGTGGCAAATATCTTCCTCAAGAGTGAATGTAACACGGAAAATCCAACATTTTCTGAACTCAAGGTGGTCTTTGATATACTTAAACCATTCCACCCTGTAATGACCATCCTTGTATTTATAGTTTCAAGATGGCGCGCACTTTCTTGATGGTGTAAATGCCATTGTTCATGTGGCTGGCAATGGGGCTTCATGACTCCTAGATGCTCATGCTGTTAACCACGTAGTACCTTATCCGAACAGCGTGGACATGCCCGTCGACTTCACACAGCATCAGTCCATCAAGAAAAGTCAGTGAATGCACAGAACAAATCCCTTCGGGACTCTAAGCTTCCCCCCACACACAGACACACACTTTGCATGAAGGTACCCATTTCTCCATTGCTAAAAGATTATGCTTCCCACCTAGAAAGCCGCCCTCTCCCACAAGAAGTTTATACATTCTAGACTTGGAGTTTTTAGTCGTCAATGGATTCAAGCGTTGAGGATTCTGGCAGCTGACTGCGTTGTAAGGAGAGGGACCCAGTCTGAAGTAGGTCACATAGGGTGCATCTCCATCACCCCCTGACAGCTCCTCTTGATCTCTGACCATGTCTTCTATTTACTGTGGAACGAGCAGCTTGACCCTCCTCTAGGCCAAGGCGCCATGCCATCTCTTCTGTTTTTAGAGCACAAAATCAATGAACCTGTTGGTCTGAATCACTTTGTTTCCTTTTTTGGTTTCCTGGTGCAGGTGACTTGGGTTTGTTCTTCTTTAGAGTACAGTAGAGCTCCGCTGTTTGTAAGTATGTCTTTTCTTCTCGGACCTCTGTTGATGGACAGATAGAGTGCTCACAAGATTTAGCTCTTATTATGTTGTGTTACTCGCAAAGTCTGTGTGCGTGCATTGCTATTATAAAATGTCTTCGACTCTTAAATAAAGACACTTTGAAAGGGAACAACTTGATCAGATGCAATTTCTAGTTTTTTGTTTGTTCATTTTTTTTGAGGAATCTACAGACTGATTTTTCAAGCTATTTTTGTCTTGGAATAAGCCAACTGTAGACTGCAAATACTAATACTTTAGCTTCTTTCAGTTGAGAGTGTTTGGTATGGATATTTCATCCCCAAAATGACATAATACCTAAGGCATCTGTGTTCATGCAGATTTCTGAGGGAAAATCATGGTGGTGACATTATTTTTTTTTTCCTTCAACCTGTTTTGCTGTCATAGTCTAAATCCCAGCTGCACAGCACAGCTGCCTATATATCTTCCTTAATTAGTGACTCATTGCATTGTTTCTGAAGACAGTTAGGAAAATAGGCAATTTTTACAATGTGTTCTGGGCACCCTCTTGACTTTCCGATCTCCGTCCAATACCCAGCTCAAGCAGCCTCTGATAAATCATTTGTCAACGTGGGCCTTATTTTCTTCTCTATTCACAATTTATCTAGGAGATATATAATAGCTGTGAAGAGGATGCATTCTCTCTTCTACTGAAACAAGGATTTTTCAAGGAAGATAGAATTTGTGTAGATATAACCGTGCGTTGCAGATAGGGCTGTTATTGAAAACATGTAAAAATGTATGTGAAATCAAAGTTGGATGTTTTTTTTTACCTCATTTCCTGAATTCAGTACTGCTGAATCAGGTTTTAGAGGTGATGAGTAGAAAACTAATTGAGACCCTATTTGTGACCTTCCAATAAAGAATGCAGAAATTTAGTAAGAAAAGCTTATTGCATCTTCATGATGATCTTTTGATGCCACAGAGATGATGTATGAAAAATCCTGATGTCATTATGTACTGTAAGACAGTAAAACGTGATTAAATTTACCTGAGTGCATATTATGAGGTATTGATGAGACAGTAAAGGAAAATACTAAATCTATTGTTGGAGGAAGTGTAGTGGAGGACTGTTTTGCAGAAACTATTTCACAAGATCCCTTCAGTGAGGTAATATTTGGGTTTATAAAGGTAAAATATACCAGCTTTTATCCCACTTAGAAGTAATTGTATTTAGTCAATGGTACTTTATTCCAAGTAGAGTTTATGAGTTGTATGCCTATCTCTCCGTCTGTAATCCATTGTTATAGCTTCTGTCTGTCTGACCCCACAAGTGTTATGCAGTCATGGGGAGCCAGGCTTCTCAGGGTGGCTGAATCTACAGTTTGTGGTTGGTTCATTATCTAGTTCTAAGATGTGGGATATGAGAGTTACATTCACCCTAAGCTAAGTAGCCTGTATGCAATATATGGTACACCAAAGAGGCTCAGTCTCTTTCCAATTTCCTCCTGTTGCTTTTGTTGGTCTTCCAAGTCATGAACTGGAAGTCATGGAACTTTGCTATATCACCCTGCCTTGGAGTCAACTGATTATAGACTGAAATCTCCACACACTGAGCTAAATAAACCTCTGCCCATTCTGCCTTCAACTTTGAGTATTAGGTATTTTGTCCCAGCAATGAGACAAGTAACTAAGACACCCACAAAATCACTTATGAATATCTCCAAATTATAGAAACCCACTCTTAATAGTTAGAAGGTCTATTTCTTTCAGTTTTAAGCAATTACACTGATCTAAGATACAGAATTTGGCAAGTTTCTTCTTGGAATATACAGGCGTGCGTACTTATGTCAAAGACCCTGGAGAGAAAGCCTTAGTCAGCAAGATTCAAGTGGTTACAGTTCTATTCACGAAAGCAATGTCCAAAAATAGGACATTCATCTGTAAACGAGAAAAGGAAATAAGATACAGTCATGTCAGCCCTTCAGTATTTCCATGTAAAAGTTTAGCTTCTGGGAAGACCACAGTGACTGCCTGATTTGCTGACATATCTGATGTTTTCCTTTGGGATTCCCTTCTCCTCAGTGAACTGCACAAACTTCTCCAGTTCCGTCTCAGTGAGGCTGTTTGTTTGAGCTTCATTTCATCAAAGAGCAGGTAGAGATGGTTTTTAGATGCTGCCTGATTCCTGAGGTGTCCCCTGCTCACCCTGTGGTGTCACCCCAGAACTTGAACCATCTCCACTCAGCCTCTTCTCTGGCAAGTTATGTGCCTCCAACACATTGCTCTCAAATAATGGGGTGTATTTCACGGGGTCCAAACCCTGAGCATCAACCACTACCCAGCTGTTCATCTACTGAGCACATAAAAGTCATTCCTTCCATGGACCTCAGAACCCTCAAATATTTGAACATCTCCAAAACTTGTCCAGGGCATGGTGAAAGGTCTTAGGGATGCACATCTTTGCACACCTGCCTCTCTCTGCACCCCAGAATCCACTGCTTGAGGTTTGTTCTGCTATTAAGTGGATAGAGGTAATGATGTGGGAGTTTGAACCAGCATATCAGGCCTGTCATCTCTGCAGTGTGCAAAGTGAAGTACAATCAGAAACCACAATCTTTCCTTCTTTGGTGAAAAAGAACTCCGCTTCCAAGTACCTGAGTTGTGCTTCTAACATAACAAAGATTCAAGTGCATCTATGCAGGGAACTGTAGGTGTGACCAGAAATCACACAGGCAGTTGTGTCGAGATTACTAATGTTGAAATTAATAGTCTTGACTTCTGAAAAGAAGTCAGGTACCGAATTTGCTTTCACATTTCTCTTTCTAAGGAGACATACTCTGAATCTACTCGGGTCATACTTGAGGGCTTCTCCTTGGGCCATCTAGAATACATGATGACTCTGCAATAAATGCAGTGGATTTGTTCGGGAATGTCTTTTGCTAGAAGCTCATAATTATAAACATTATACATACGAGCTGAGTTTCAGTCAAGGTGATGGCAACATTCTTCTGTGCAATTAACACCAAATACTGTCTCCATTTACTTTCTGATGTAAAATAAAATAGATCTGAATAAAGAACTTTGCAGTGCTTATACACAAAATGTGATACCAAGAGCAGAAGTCAGATGAGTTATCTTTCTAAATATGCCCCTGATTGACAGCCTAAGTTAACAGGAAGTCATTTGGCATGACGTAAAATTCAAAAACATTGTTACTTGCACCTGTGACGGCAGCAATGTAGCCATATCACATATCATTAATCAGTGACTAATATTTTCATTTTTATACATCTCAATATAAACAGTACTATATGTGCTACCTCTTGTAAAGATCTGAGTTCCAGAAACCTTCCTCTGTATTTGTGGCAATCCATTCCTAGAGTTACTGAGGAATTTTCACCTCTCCTCTGTGACAGATTAAAAACTGGTGGTCAACTTAATGCCAGCTGGATTAGATCACCATGGTGCTGAGCATAGATGTCCCCACCTGAGGAAAGTTGCCAGTGTAAATAGAGAAGTGGAGAACGAGAAGCTATTTTGTTGAGCACTGAGGCATTGTGGGTTCTCCTACGAGTTGCTGTCTGAGCTGTTGGTTCTCCTGGAGAAGCTCTGGTCCTCACATCGAGCATTGCTTCCTGGCTCTGGAGGGGAAGACATGTGCTGCTTGGTCTCCAGGATGAACTCATCACACTGGCTTCCGGGCATGTACCCGACTGGGCTTGTCATCGGAGGAGCTCGGGGCCTCCGTGTCACTGAGGACGGCTGTGGTGCCTTTCAGGACAGCCCTGGTCTTTGTTGTGAGTGTGACCTCTTGGCTCCAGCGTAGAGCCCTCATCCCACCAGCACAGCTCCTTCACCCTGCTGGCATGGACTTTCTGGCTTCCACTGATGACCTTTGGGCCTTCCCAGCACGGACCTGTAAAAGAGACTGGGGTGAGTCCTTCTTCTGGGCTCTGGACCTCCAGTTGGACTCGTGGGAGGAATTTTCCTGAGCTCTGGGTTTTTACCTGGACTCATGTGGGACATTGCCGTGGGGTTTTTTCCTTTCTAGCACTTTCTTTCCCTTAAGCTAAGCAGTGTCAAGCCTGGATAGCATTTGGATAGGAGCTAGTAAAATTTGTAAAAATCAACCATAAAAATGCTACATTAATAAATCACACTGAAATTAATTTTTTTCACTTAGTTGAATTTTTAACTTCATAATGAAATAGATCAAGGATCCTGGGGATGGTAGACTCATGTATCATTTGTTATATGTCAAATCCAACTGTGTTACTGTGTCCTAAAACTAAGCAATAAAAAATCTCTTTTTTCAGTGTTCTGTTTTGTTTTATTTGATTTCACTATGTCTGACGGAACGGACAACTATTGTGAATACAGCAAAATATACTATGACAGCCGTTGCTGATTTCCAAATATCCTGCTCTGAAGTTCTGTACCATTTTGTCTGCTTCGTTCTGATTGATTTTATTCTGTTTTGCTTTGTTGAGCTTTATTATCTTTAAAATAAAATAAAATAAAATAAATCTGTTTAGATAAAAGAGCAACTATGACTATTTTTACCCGCAACATTTACATATTTCTAATAAATCAGCATCATATTGCAAGATTTGCACTAGGAAATTATAACCATATTTTAAATTACATACACAGTATATTATTATTCTTCCTGATTCCATTATTGTTTTTAATTGTACACAATTTGGAGAGCAAACATTTGTAGTTATTAAACATTCCTACATTGTTCTTTGGGAATTGATGAAATATATTGTATTTCTTCTGCAGCTTCTGATGAAGAACCTTTAACTTTATATGGTTAATGCACTGAAAGATAAATCTGCTCATAGTGAAAAAAAGTAAACATTTTGGAAATACTTATAGACTCTCAGCAGCTTTAATCTGATTCTCAAACACGAAGCACACAGAAATTGCTAATTTTTGGACTTGTCTGAGATTTTGGTTAAACTACAGTGTCAAACCTTGATCTCAACTAAAACAGTAAAAGATTTTCTGTACATGTAGCCCAAAAAGAATGTTTGACAAATTTAAATACTTTTTGTTGCACTTGAAAGTGATAGTGAAAAATACTGTGTATATACTGTAAGCTATGCAACTTTTAAAAAAACAAACAAAAATTCCCAATAAAAGCAAATACAGAATTCCTCTCCCCTCAAAAAAAAAAAAAAAAAAAAAAAAGAAAGAAAGAAAAGAAATAGGAAATTAATGCTAATTAATATGCTGCACATGGTTATCTTGAAAGTGTTTTTTCTCATTACAAGATTTAGGGATAAAAAATGATCAAAACAATCACACATTGAGAACACAAACTGTCCCTTTTGATGAACAGACGTTAGTAGTTTAGTTAACTATTAAGACGTTAGTAATACACAATATCTTAAGCATTGATAGTTTCCTATTGCCTTGTTTTTGAAGTTCTGTATATTTGTTTTTATTGTTGTTTTTCTCTTTAAAATAAAATTTTAAACATGCTGTGAACTCCTGGATATCCAGATAGGCATGACCCAGCTAAGACCATTAATTAGCACACTTTCCACGTTTTTGGTCACGCAATTTTTTAATATATCACTTACTCACGTTCTGTAGTGTATATGTTATTTTCCCTTTTTTTGATCTAACTTCAGAGTACATTTCACATTGTCCATATTGGCTTAAACGCAAAGAAAAACACAACACCATTGATTTCTCATTCATGTTCCTAATCCTTTGCATTTATTCTGAGATTGTTTTTTTTTTTTTATTTTCACGAGAATAAAACAAACAAAACTGGACAAAACAAAACAAAAAACAGAACAAAGCAAGTGAGAACTGAACAATGTAAGCAACACAGGATTTCAAAACACAACAGGAAAATTGCAATGGCCACCTTAATATGCCTCATTTTCTTCCAAATAGCTGTCCATACCTTCACACGCAATGAAATCAAACAAAACAAAACAGAACAAAACCAACCAAAACAACAGAATGAATGCTCACACAGACCCAGTGCATAAACCATACTCAGTGCCGTGGAAATGTCCAGCTCTGTGATCTTGACTTCCTCTGTTTGGTTCAGTATTTTGATGTTTATTGCTGATCGGCTGTTACCTGGCTTTCAGGATCGGCTCATGGTGAGGCAGGAAAGGGTGATTCATTGTGGGGCACGGCTTTGCATGGCATTTCCTGGCAGCAAAGATACCTGTCTACTGGATAGCAGCAGCTTCAACTCCAGCTGGATAAAACCTGGAATGTTGCACAGATCTCACACCACACATGATGTGGGCACGGGTGACACTGGAAAGAGAAATTTCTCCCCATTTTGAGGATGGAAACTAAGTCACTTTGCTAATAAACAATAGTATGGTTTCTTGCCTTTCAAAAAGACAAAATCCATTTCTCCACCTTTCCTATAAATTCTGCTGCAATCAACCTGAAGTTCTCACTCTGATCAGCTCTCCAGCTTCTGTTACGCTCAGTTACAATCCCTAAGCAAGAAGGTTTGAACAGAGTTAGGTCAGAATTAATAGAGACTCAAGACTTTAGGATGGGAAGTCCCCTACACAAATGCAAGTATCAATGTACTCATATTTATACGTCTACATAGGCTTCAGCCTTATAGATACCTGAAAATCAATGCTAATATTCAACTTTGTATTTATTTAATACGAATTTGTGTTCCACCTATCCCAGCATTTTTTTCTGTGTTACTACACTAACTTTACAAATGAGCACATTGAAACTTCGGCCAGTAATTGAGAATTTGCTGCTGATTGTTAGTGCAAATATTGAAAAGAGGCATATTGATATTTTTATATCAAATTATTAATATAGTAATATTTTAAATTTAAATATTATTTTAAATTTAATTTTTAAATTAATTATTTTAAATATTATTTTAAATTATTTATATCAATACTAAGACAGACAACACAATATATCCCTTTGTATTGGATGTATACACGCAAACAGATACGACAAAATTTTAATATAAATTTTCAGATGTCGGGGCTGGGGATTTAGCTCAGCGGCATAAACACCTGCCTTGTAAGCAGGCGGTCGTGAGTTCGATCCCTGGTACCGGTAAAAATGAAAAAGACAAAAAACAAACAAACAAAAAAAAAATTTCAGATGTCAGGCACAAAATATCACATGGCAAGATGCGTTAATTAATTTTCCATTTCCAAGTTTTTCAGTTATCTTCCCATATACTGAAAATCCAAATGTGCATTTATACACAATGGAGTACTACTCTACCATAAAAAAAATAATAAATTTGAGTACTTTCTAGAAAAGTAGATGATCCCTGGTACCCTAATACTGCATGAAATAAGAGTCAGGAGGTTAAGTATCTTGAGGCTTATCGTCCATGAGAAATTCAATATATAAATGATTTGAAGAGATATGCAATCTCTAACAGAGAGAAAAACTTTCTGAGAACTGGAAAGTTATCTGGGAATGGAGTGAGAGGTCAGGAACGAGAGGAGGGGGTCGTAAAAGCATCAGATCCTCATGTCCCAACCCCCCAGAATAAAAGTGTGAACTCCATGTTGCAAATATATGCTGCAAGCACAAAGAAAAGGTTCCACAGAGGTCTCATGCTGGCTTTTAGACTGCACCTCAGCTAAGATCACCATGTTTGGCATAAAGGTCAGAGACACAGCGGCCTGTAAATGTGAGATCTGACTTTGGATCCTAGTACTCCGCATGTTGGTTTAAACTGAGGTAAAGTTTGCTTACTTGGGAAAGCAGTTCATAAAGACCATCTCACACCTGTTCCAACACGAAATATGATGGAATAAACATCTTAGTTCCCCCCTTTGGTTGATATTCTCTACGTGGTTTTCGGCTACATAAACGGTGAGCACAATCCTGCAGCCAAAAAAGGAAAGTTCCCATCAGCACGGACAGAGGATATATTCTCTCTTCTGCATGCAAAAAGGAGTGTAATTATTCTATTTCACAAAGAAGAACAAAACATCATATTCATGAAGAAGACAGGGTCCTAGTCCCTTCAAATGCAATAAAATAATCCAACATGCAAAAGGATGGAGAGGTTTCAGGAAGTCACTCAGGCCATGTTATGGAGCCCTGCAGAAAATCTTAAAGTAGTGTCTGCATCTAGAGACAAATCTGGCAAAACATAGAAGGTTGGGAGGTTTCATAAAAATCATGCGTGATTGTAAGTCTGGAGGTTCCCATATAAACTAGAGGAGAACACACACACACACACACACACACACACACACACACACACACATACTCACTCACACGGGCACACAGAGCACAAGGGGAAAAAGACCTCCCTCTGATGACTGAATTCATGGTACCTGTGAGGATTTGAGCTCAGATGCAGATTCCCAGGCAGCACCCGCCAGACCCAGCACAGGAGCCACAGTGCAATCTGAGTCTGGGTGAGCATTGGCTCCTTTCTCTGCAGAAGACCAGAGCCTATGTTTCAAGGAGGACTGAGACTGAAAGCACCTCTGTACTGTCTGTCTGGTGTGGAGACTCACTGGAAACCAGTGGCTGCTTGTCTTAGGACCTCATGTTCTCCACAAACATCCTCCCTGGCACAGACAGACTGCGTTGGATGCAGTCTCTATGCTGTACTCGGATTAGTGCTCAGGGAGGCTTCCCGCTGGCTGGATCTGTGATCTCTGGTTCTTTGAGAAATACAGGTTCACAGGAGATACCCCAGGGCACAGTGCCCTTGGGGGCCTGGAGAAGTTTCCTTTGAAATGCTCCTGTTGGTCATGGAAGCAAACCTTGGAGGACTGTCTGAGGTCTTCTCAGGCACTGTTTCTTTCTGAGCTTCCTGAGAACCAAAAAATGAGTAATGTCACAAAGTAAACTTGTAAAATGTGTTGTATCAAGAGGATTAGCTTATTAGACATCAAAGGCTCTCATTAATTAAGGTTCTCATTAATTCCAGTGGATTCCCTCAGACTAGTGGGATAAATAGGTACACACACACACACACACACTCATGCACACATACACATGTACACACGCACACAGGCATGCACATGCCCAAGATTTTTTCCAGGAGATAACTCTGCCCTTGGTTCCTGTTTGTGAGGGTCTGAGATCCAGTGGGGATTCCTCATCACCACAAACCAGACTGAATGCACCAGCAACGATGCTCAGTATCTGTGGAGAGAATTTGAGTTGACGAGACACCGAACTATCTGTGGTTTTCCATCATAGTTGATGAACCAAATGTTTTTCTTCTGAAGATTCTGTTTGTATCTTCCCGGTGTGTCCAGTTTGGCCAGGACAGTCTGTATTTGAGTGTTTTATCTACTAATGATATTATTAGTGAGTGAAGCTTGAATTGAGCTGCATGGCTGACCTTAGGCTGTGAGAGAGAAAGAAAAATCCAAGTTCTGTGCTTCAGAGAAAGCCATATTTATGTGGTCTCCCATCCTGACTTCTGATGCAGACTTCAAATATAACACAAGTCCCTTATTTCACTCACATTAAGAGGCACCTTTTAGATGGGATAAAGTAAACAGGGTACTGCAAAAATCCCACAAGCACATGGAAACTGAATAACACACTCCTGAGCAATCAGTGGGTCACAGGGGAAATTAAAGAAGAAATTAAACAATACCTACAAGCAAATGAAAACACAAACACAACTTAACGGAATCTGTGGGACGCAGTGAAAGCTGTCCTCAGAGGAAAATGCATTGCACTGAGTTCCTACATCAGGAAAACAGAATGAATACAAAGAAACAACCTGATGCTACACCTCAAACAGCTAGAAAAAGAAGAGCAAGTCAAGCCCAAAGCCAAAAGAAGAGAGAAAATTATAAGAGTCATATTTTCAAAACTACATTTGGAAATTCAGTGGTTCCAAAGGTACACTTTTGCATAAGTAAAAAAGATACTTCCTATTTTTACCAATCTTTCCTCCAACAATCGTTACAATAACTGGTGTGCATTCAGTGGGACCACGAAAAATGGATAGTATAATCTAGAGATATATTTCACCTGCAAGATGTTTTGCATTTCGACTTTGTTTTGAAAACTCTCCTAGATCCACCAGTGCATTATTTTTCTACCCTAGTGTTTCATGACTTATTTGCTAACTTTGGAAGAGTTGACTGTAATTACAGTTAGACGCAGGAGATTTCTTCCAGCTTGTTGTCCCTTGCAATTATACCATGTGCTTTGACCCTATGTTCTTGAACTATCTGCAAGAATTTCAAACTGTGACAAACGTTTACTATGATTTTGAAACCAAAAACAGTACGCTATTGCATACATCTCAGCTATCATGCATATTCTGAAGATACTGCTCATAGCAAAAAATAAAACAGGCAGATGTTTGGTGGTACACAATATAAAAACCAGGGTAGAAATTGAATTGAAAGTTTAGCAATGATATTAAATACATAAATCAATTATATAAATGAAAGATGAATTTTTAATATCTTAATTTAGGTAGAAATGATTTACCACAAGTTTCCAATATTCAGTGAGAACAATCCATAACTTTTAGAGACGTATCCATAAGTTGAAATTTTTTCCCAGTAAGATTTTGGAAATGTCCAGTTCTTTCTTAAATATGATTTCCCCAACCCGTCTTATCTTTATTTTGGAAGAATTGGCTTGTGTGTTTTATGAAACTTGATTTACTTGTCATCTAAGAAATCATAACCATGTACCTGTAGTATTGTTAGTGGTTTATTAGTTGAGTATATTTCTTATATGCCTTTATGATGTGGTTAGAATACTTGAGTCTCATTCATCACTGTAGGGATATATTACTTTTGTAAAATCATTTAGATTATTCTTTCAAAAAGAAAGACTATTTAGCAACACTGAACCTTCAGTTAGACGTCTTCTAAAGAACAGAATTTCAATACTTTTGGATACTATAGAATTATTATGAGAACCCTTGGACCAAGACAATTAGAGAATCCTTCATTACAATCCAATTAATGTGAAAACATACCTTCTTCCAAAATCTTTTATAGCATTTATATATTACTTTCAACATGTATTTTTTTATTCATGGACGTTTGCAGTATATGATGATTGTGTTCTTGATGGGAATTAGATAAACATGAAAAAACTTCAAATTATTTCTCCTCTTCTCCATTCCTATTTCTCTATATATATTTTTTCCCCAAATTCCAGTTGTGTAATATGAACTTATCGGATGATAACATGTGTTATTTTGCATAAAACATTATCAACTGGTACTCAAGTGCTAGCCCATGAGGTTATTTTATTTATTTAACTATTATGAGGGCTTACTTAGAACAGGTCCATCCTGCATATACATTCGGCATATTCAACAATTTAATTCACTTTTTAAAAATTTTTCTACAAATATAGAAAACGATGTTTTTAGTATTATTTGATTTTAACGGGATGTATTTATCTGTGGATGCATGAAATTGCACTATAGTACTGGCTACAATAGGATGATAAATGTCTCAAAAATTAAAAAGCAGAGATTCTCACGCTGGTTCTGGTTCCGATACTGTACTATTTTCCGTGTTCCGGTGACACCCAGCATCATGTTCATATCTGTTTCCCTTTCTACCATCAGATGCAAATCAATTACATCTTAGCTTTACGAGTGTTCATTTAGAAGATATCTTTTACTACACAAATACCATATTCGGTTGACAGCACTTTGAAAATTAGCCATCTGTAAAATATTAAAATTTTGAGTATATTTTTAAGTTTGAAGTATGACCCTCGTCTCTGAGGAGCCGAGCTCAGTTGGAGATTTCTGGTTAGCAAAATCCAGACGCAACTCAAAAGCAAGCAGCAAAACATGCATCTTGTGGGGATGTCTTTCCATCTCTGCAGGAGCTCAGGACAATGGAATTAATGGAGAGGATTTGTATAAATGAGCATTGTACTGTCTTTCTGATTGGGCCTTGTAGTCATTAACGAACCAATTGTTTTTCTCTGATGATCATTTTTTAAAATTTTCCCCTTGCATCCTGCTTGGGAGAGATGGGCTGCATTTGACAGTGTTTTAATTTTCCTAAAGTGAGCAGTACCCAGTGAAGCTTAGCTCCAGATGGATAACTGACCTTTACCTACCACAGAGAACAACCCACTTCCAAAGTTTCAAGGACTGACAGTAACACCTTTTCTCCCCCACCGAGCCTCCTGAGGTGAGTGAATAACACAACCTGTTTCTCCAAATGCTAAGTCATTTCCCTAACATTAAAGGAGTGACCGTAGAGTTATTTGCTAAAAGGAAAAGTGGTACCCTCAATTTTTCCCCAAAGTTTTACTTCATGCATCATTAAAATCCCTTTTTATCAGTACAATAGTCTTCTGAGTTAAAGTCTGAAAATGAGTTTCAACAAAATGCATGTTTACTTTCCACCTTGTCAAGGAATAAGTCTCGGGTCCGCCAATCGTGTTTCTTTTGACAAATGCAGTCTCCAGCATTGCAAAATTGATCCTATCATATTAGAAATGGGGATTCTTCTGGGGGGACTCACTGATACTGCAGCCCAGGTGGATTCAGCTCATCACCGTGTGCTTTCTATAGGAAACCATCTCAAATTATGAAATCCGTTTGCAGTGATTTTCAGGCTACCATCACGCTGAGTGCTCCCCTCACTTGCCTATCAAACACCTTGAATACTGAGCTTATAGCAACAACGAAAACAAGGTGGACGCATGCTGAGCACGCCATCATTAGGGGAGAAACTGAGTCTACACACTCTGAATGACTTGGAAACTGTGATTCAGTTCTGTAATCGATCTGTAGGATGAGTTTTAAATTTTAGCACTGACCATATTTTATGCTCACAACTCATAATTTACAAAGATGTAGCCAAGATTAAAATATTTTTCTCCTCTCAGCATCCTTGAAATATTTAATTCCAAAATACCCTTTAACCCAGCCCCATATTACTATATTTCTGTGTTTTATGGAATCCTTGAAACTGTATTCTCAAGAAGTTTGCACGGTTGCAATCCTAGTGTATACGTAATTTTTATGCTATTACTCCTTTAATCTACTACTGCGATTCAGTTTTTATCTATCACCAAGTTGCTTTGTGTACAAGGACTAGATTTTAAACAATTATATATGGATAGATTTTTTTCTGCACATCTCCTGTTTTAAAAAAAACACTCAACATTCATATAGATGGCATTTAAAGAACTAGAAAATTTCTTTTCTTGGATGAATAATTACACATGACGCATTCTCATCAGGAAGAGTGCGTAATGGTTCTTTGTCATAAATGCTCAGTTGGTCCCTATTTGTTTTCCACAAACTTGACTTTTAAGTTCCTTGTCCATTTTTGCTGTACATAGCGAGCTCTTTATTTGTACATGTAGTTTTTCACACAAGGAAAATCACACGATATTTAACCTTGTGTATCTGACTTCTTTTACTTAAACTTATGGCTGCAAAGTGCACCCATTTTTCTTCAGTTGCTTAAAGTTAATGCTTTTAAGTTTAGAAAAGCACTCTGTTGTGCATAAACGCCATATATTCTATAGCCAATGTTCTGCTGATGGACATATGACCTGCTTGCAAGAGTTTATCACTATGATTTGGGTTGCTATAAAGATTAGAGTGCAGGTGCCATCATAATATGAAAGATATCATAGATTTAAAATGAAATTTATTATCTCATGCCTGCAGTGTATGTGCAGTAATTTTTCTAAAATATGTGCATGTTATCATTTATAGTAAAAAAAATCATGAGCAGAAAGAGAAAGAAAAAGAATGAGGAGCATGGGGAGATAGAAATGGAGAGAGAGGAGGAGATGGAGAAGGAGATGGAGTAGATGGAAGAGGAGATGGAGGAGGAGGAGATGGAGGAGGAGGAGGAGATGGAGGAGGAGATGGAGATGGAGGAGGAGATGGAGGAGGAGGAGATGGAGGAGAAGGAGATGGAGGAGGAGGTGGAGGAGGAGGAGATGGAGGAGGAGATGGAGGAGGAGGAGATGGAGGAGGAGGAGATGGAGGAGGAGGAGATGGAGAAGGAGGAAATAGAAGAGGAGATGGAGGAGGAGATGGAGGAGGAGGAGGAGATGGAGGAGGAGGAGCAGGAGATGGAGGAGGAGGAGATGGAGGAGGAGATGGAGGAGGAGGAGCAGGAGATGGAGGAGGAGGAGATGGAGGTGGAGATGGAGGAGGAGGAGATGGAGGGGGAGATGGAGGAGATGGAGGAGGAGGAGGAGTTGGAGGAGGAGGAGGAGAGGGAGGAGGAGGAGGAGAAGTTAGATGAGGAGGAGCAGATGGAGATGGAGAAGGTTAAGGTGATGGAGAAAAAGAGGATGAGAAGATAAATGAAGAAAAAGAGGAGGAGAAACATGAGGAAAAATGAAGAGGAAGAAGTGGAAGAGAAAGAGATAAAGAGAAAACAAGAATGTTTTAAAGAAAGAAAAGAAGTGAAGGAGAAATGCATAAAGAAGCGAGACCAAAGGTATAATTTTTATGAACTGAAACACACCACGTCTAACGTGTGTTTGAGGAGCCGAGTGCTGTGAGTGCTCCATCTGGTGTTTGCGGGTTTGTGTGTGGTTTTTGAGTCTCTAACGGGGCGCGAAATGTCATAGCTCTGTGTCTGTGTGGGCAGATGCAAAGGACAGCCTGCAGAGCACCAAGTCAGAGTAATTAGGATGCTCCAGGGGCAGGAGCCTTCTCCCCTAGAGCAGTGTAACTGTTATGCATCATATATTTACACTCAGTTAAAAAAAAACTAACAAAATGGATTAAGAATATGTGAGACAGCATGAAAAGTTTTCTGACCAAATAGTAAATGAAATGAAACCCTGCTTCAAATAACAAGAGTGACCACGCCAGTGTTTTAAACTAACTCAAAACAATTTCCAGGTACCAGCATTGCAGCCGGAGTTTACCATATGCCCACGTATTTTATGAATTAATGGGCTTGCATTTATCATTAGGTGTCTACACATGCATCTATATGATAATTCTTACACCCATGCTGTGCAGTCTATTTATATAATGCATTATGGGATTCTAAATTTGCTTTGGGAAAATATTTGATTTAAATAGCAACAGAGGGTGTACTTAAAATTCCACCTCCCAGCACATTTGTCCAGAATGTTTAGTAACCTTATCGATGTACTTTGACATGTTCTACTGTAGTGAAAAGCAAAACTTTGGAGTATTTGGGATCTTTAATATGTTGTATTGAAGTGTCTGTTTGTCAGACTGGGATGTGGGATTGTTAGGAATCAGGTGATAAAATTCCTGAGAGGTTGAATGGAGATATTCTTGCCGTGTTCTCGGATGGCGGGAAACACAGCCTCCTCGAGTTCTATCTGCTCTCATTGTTACGTATCAGACTTAATTAGAAAATAGG
>NW_026947516.1:1714590-1837090 GCF_034190915.1 Cavia porcellus | reverse complement strand
AAAGACGTTCGCTTGGAACCAGACACACTGGTCTTTCGTAGCATGGCCGCACTCCAGGAGGCTGAGGCAGGAGGATCTCTAGTTAACTAGAACCAGGACAACTTCACAGCTTTCTGCCTCAAGATAACACAACATACAAGTTCGTAGATGTGGGTGGGGACGTTGCCCAGCACCGATATTTGGTTTAATTGCATCAGTGTAGGAGTCCGTTTGCTGTGCATAATCATGGCGGGTACCTCGGAGAGTCTGTCCACCACGCACGGTGCATATCTGAACGATTTTCCACTCTGTCCTGCTCTCACTGTCCCGGCTTCTCCCGTCGCTGAATCCCCCTTATGTTTGCAAAACTATTTTCAATCCCAGTAAAGCAGTCAAGTCTCAAAAATCTATGGCGTTCAACCTGGGCGCGTCTTTTAATCCCACCACAAAGGAGGCTGAGGCAGGAGGGTCACTGCCAGTTGGCGGCCAGCCTGGCTCACGTAGCGAGAGCTTGTCTAAACAAAAAATCTAAATGGAACAACAATCTAGAGCTTCCAGGCCCTCCTTGTAATAGGTTTAGACCGTGTCATTGGAATTTTAATTTTCCACATTGAACCAAACACTAATTCATTCCCTAAATATATTAATTGTTCCACTGAAAGAAATTTCTCATTTTTTTCTCTCTTGTCTTTTCATTTTCCTTTATTTTTTTCTCTTTCCTTCCTTCTCTCTCCCTCCTCAGTTTCTTCTTTTCCTTTTCTTGAGAGATGCAGGGGGATGTTTGGTCTTTACAACCTGCCGTCTGCCCAAAGCACACGCCAGTCTGCACGGCCCAGTGGACCACCCGCCAGTGGGTGCCACATTCAAGTCTATGCATTTTACAGCTCATGCTTCTTCTCCAATAAAAGGGCAAACATCATCCTCTGGATAGGGGGCCCATCAGTGGAACCCGTGGCTTGTGTCCCTTGTAACTCAGGTTCGGTGGCCTTTCCTACAATTCCAGCCCTCCGGGAGGCTGAGGCAGGAGGATCTCTAGCTCAGGTGGACGAGGACGACTTAACAGCTTTCAGAGACTTTGCCAAAAAGTTAAAAAAATATATATAAGTCACTGGAAGTGGATGGGGAGATTGCCCAGTGTAAAAATTTCATGAGGCATGATCAAATATATGGTGAGGGCTGCTGCTGAGCGCCATCCAGCATAAAGGCAGCTGTAAATACAAGACGCCGGGTCCCCATCCACCTCGGTCCCCGGAGCTGGCAATGTGCAACTCACGGCTCCTCCCCAAGGTCACAGTAACCGGGAAAGGTCAAGGTTTTGGGTCCATTCAGAACATGGAGGAGGCCAGGATGGTGCAGCTAAAGACCCCGAGGACAGAGCACCCCGATCTGCTGGGAGAGCGGCCGGACCTGGGGGAGCCGGGGCATGCATGCACTTCTCCTAAAGGACACAATTCCATTTGTCTTAAAAACAGACATTTCCTCTAAAAATTAATTTGAGTTAAAGTGGCTTTTTTGTCAATAAATTCATTAAAAGTGCCAGGAATACTTAGTCACTTTGGAAGCACGTGAGGACAGTTTATACCTAGTTCAGCACAGATCCAACACTGAACTTGCAACAGCTTGTTATTAGCTACTTTCTGATGGCTTGGATGCCCACAATTTAAAGGAGGAGACGTTTAATTAGGCTCAGGGGTGCAGAGGGTGCAGTCCATGGCCGGCTGCTCCAAGGCGGGAGCATCATGGTGGACGGTGTGGGGAGGAGAGACGCTCCCATCATGGTGGCCGGGAAGCAGGGAGAGAAGGGAGGAGCCGGGGACCAGGACACAGCTTAAAGAGGGAGCTCAGTGTGGCTCAGAGGTGCAGAGGGTGCAGTCCATGGCCGGCTGCTCCAAGGCGGGAGCATCATGGTGGACGGTGTGGGGAGGAGAGACGCTCCCATCATGGTGGCCGGGAAGCAGGGAGAGAAGGGAGGAGCTGGGGACCAGAACACAGCTTAAAGAGGGAGCTCAGTGTGGCTCAGGGGTGCAGAGGGTGCAGTCCATGGCCGGCTGCTCCAAGGCGGGAGCATCATGGTGGACGGTGTGGGGAGGAGAGACAATCCCATCATGGTGGCCGGGAAGCAGGGAGAGAAGGGAGGAGCCGGGGACCAGAACACAGCTTAAAGAGGGAGCTCAGTGTGGCTCAGGGGTGCAGAGGGTGCAGTCCATGGCCGGCTGCTCCAAGGCGGGAGCATCATGGTGGACGGTGTGGGGAGGAGAGATGCTCCCGTCATGGTGGCCGGGAAGCAGGGAGAGAAGGGAGGAGCCGGGGACCAGAACACAGCTTAAAGAGGGAGCTCAGTGTGGCTCAGGGGTGCAGAGGGTGCAGTGCATGGCCGGCCACTCCAAGGCGGGAGCATCATGGTGGACGGTGTGGGGAGGAGAGACGCTCCCATCATGGTGGCCGGGAAGCAGGGAGAGAAGGGAGGAGCCGGGGACCAGAACACAGCTTAAAGAGGGAGCTCAGTGTGGCTCAGGGGTGCAGAGGGTGCAGTCCATGGCCGGCTGCTCCAGGGCGGGAACATCATGGTGGACGGTGTGGGGAGGAGAGACGCTCCCGTCATGGTGGCCGGGAAGCAGGGAGAGAAGGGAGGAGCCGGGGACCAGAACACAGCTTAAAGAGGGAGCTCAGTGTGGCTCAGGGGTGCAGAGGGTGCAGTCCATGGCCAGCTGCTCCAAGGCGGGAGCATCATGGTGGACGGTGTGGGGAGGAGAGATACTCACATCACTAAACTGCAGCCCACAAATACACTCAGGGAACCTTCTTTCTTCTTGTGACCTGGCCAGGCTCAAATTTCAAATTCAGTGCTCCTGATTGGAATGTCAGACTCTTGTCTAAGTTCCCCAGGCTGCGATCCCATTGGAAATCGTCCTGCCTCAGCCTCCCCGTGAGTGCTGGCTTGCAGGGATGATGGCTACAGGTTATTTTTAAATTGCACATGCACCTGAAGGAGAGGAGAAAACCCACTCTCAGATCATAGAGAAGTGCCCCAGATTTACAAAAATAAAAACTAATGAGCAAAAACTATTGAGCTTCCCAGAAGCCCGGGGAGGAAGGCTGACGATGCATAATTAGGTCTCTCTGGGTACTGACAGCTGCCAGCAGAATTAAAACTAAGCAAAACCCCCACCTGGGGGTCCACAGGGGGCTGCAAGATTTTGAAGCAGAAAATCCCAATTCTCCATGCCAAGCCCAGGAGCCCAGCTCTCTGCAAATCAGATCCACATCGCCACCCGCTGGTCAGCGTCTGGTGATGTTCATGCACCAGGGAGATGTTTAGATAAAAGAATCTCAAAAAGTCTTCCTGCCTGGGATGTTAATGGACTGACTGTTTGTTATTGGGTGGAACACGAGGCTTACCTATTGCATTGAGAGCGTCGTCAGCCTTGAGGAAATATTTAACCGAGAGGCAGGTGCCCACTGAGAGACAGGCAAAATGAAATACATTTTTTCTAGGATAAGGAATGTAAATGTTGGAACCTGCATTATCCTTCCCCCCAAAAAACATCTTCCCCTGAAACATCCAGAGATGAATCCATCGCCCTGATATCAGCACCGCAATCTACCCAGGGTGGGTAACTTAGGATGAAACCACAGCTGTCCTGCCCCGTGTCATTTGTAAAATTTCTCTCATTTTGCTTTGTTTTTGTTTTTATTATCATTATCATTGCAATATCAGGGACGGAAACCCAGGCATTCTGGGAAAGCTACACCTCCCGTTCAACTTTTAAATTTTTTTTCAGACCAGCTGAATTCCAACGAGAGATCCTCCTGCCTCAGCTTCCCGAAATGCTGGGAATAGCTGGGTTTCCCTTCCGATTTTTAAGAGCCTTTATCGAAGCCCTCTTCAGAGGACACCCAGTTCGTTCTTGGTACTTTGGCCCTTCGGTATTGATTACTGATTGACAATGTCTGCTGGAAAGGATCTTTCCCACGGCCGAGCTCACTGGCGGCTGGAGTCTCACCTCCGTCCTCCTCCCCACCGTCCCCCTACCCTGTCATCCGGTGCTCCCCCGGCCCAGGAAAAGGTCAAAATTCCACATTCACACACAGTGTCCACCACGTACGTCTACACCGCTGCAAAGACTGCAGAGAAGCCGTGTGGACGCAACCACCAGACGCTGAAAACCCTGCAGGCACAATCACGCCCCGGGCAATAGTGCTAAATAAAAGAGTAAACACGGAGCAGGCAGAAGTCAAACACTTCCAGGATCAGCCTTAGGGTCAGGGTCACAGTCAGGGTCAGGGTCAGGGCCAGGGTCAGGTCCAGGGTCAGGGTCAGGGTAGGGTCAGGGTCAGGGTCAGGGTCAGGGTCAGGTCAGGGTCAGGGTAGGGTCAGGGTCAGGGTAGGGTCAGGGTCAGGGTCAGGATCAGGGTAGGGTCAGGGTCAGGGTAGGGTCAGGGTCAGGATCAGGGTCAGGGTCAGGGTCAGGGTAGGGTCAGGGTCAGGGTCAGGGTCAGGGTAGGGTCAGGGTCAGGGTCAGGGTACGGTCAGGGTCAGGGTCAGGGTTAGGGTCAGGGATAGGATTAGGGTTAGTGTTAGGGTCAGGGTCAGGGTCAGGGTGAGGGTTATGGTTAGGGTCAGGGTCAGGGTCAGGTCAGGGTCAGGGTTATGGTTAGGGTCTTGGTTAAGGTCAGGGTCAGAGTCAGGGTCAGGGTCAGGGTGAGGGTGAGGGTTAGGGTTAGGTCAGGGTCAGGGTGGGGGTCAGGGTCAGGGTTAGGGTTTAGGGTTAGGGTTAGGGTTTAGGGGTCATGGTCAGGGTCAGGGTTAGGGTCAGGATCAGGGTCAGATCAGGGTTAGGGTTTAGGGTTATGGTTAGGGTTTAGGGGTCAGGATCAGGGTCAGGGTCAGGGTCAGGGTTAGGGTCAGGGTCAGGGTCAGGGTCAGGTCAGGGTCATGGTCAGGGTCAGGGTCAGGGTCAGGTCAGGGTTAGGGTTTAGGGTTATGGTTAGGGTTTAGGGGTCATGGTCAGGGTCAGGGTTAGGGTCAGGATCAGGGTCAGGTCAGGGTTAGGGTTTAGGGTTATGGTTAGGGTTTAGGGGTCATGGTCAGGGTCAGGGTCAGGGTCAGGGTCAGGGTAATGGTTAGGGTCAGGGTCAGGGTCAGGGTCAGCGTTAGGGTTAGGGTCAGGGTCAGGGTCAGGGTCAGGGTTAGGATCAGGGTCAGGGTCAGGGTTAGGGTAGGGTCAGGGTAGGGTCAGGGTCAGGGTCAGGGTAGGATCAGGGTCAGGGTCAGGGTAGGGTCAGGGTTATGGTCAGGGTCAGGGTCAGGTCAGGGTCAGGGTCAGGGTCAGGGTCAGGGTTAGGGTTTAGGGGTCATGGTCAGGGTCAGGGTCAGGGTTAGGGTCAGGGTCAGGGTCAGGGTTAGGGTTTAGGGTTAGGGTTAGGGTTTAGGGGTCAGGGTCAGGGTCAGTGTCAGGGCTATGGTTAGGGTCTTGGTTAGGGTCAGGGTCAGAGTCAGGGTCAGGGTCAGGGTCAGGGTAAGGGTTATGGTTAGGGTCAGGGTCAGGGTCAGGGTCAGGTCAGGGTCAGGGTCATGGTCAGGGTCAGGGTCAGGGTCAGGTCAGGGATAGGGTTTAGGGTTAGGGTTAGGGTTTAGGGGTCATGGTCAGGGTCAGGGTCAGGGTCAGGGTTAGGTTTAGAGTTAGGATTAAGGTTAGCGTCCTTCCCCAATGCTGCATGCTTTGCACGAAGCCATCCTTAGCAGCAAAGGAGGCATTTGGGGCAGATAGAAAATGCATAATGGACGTATAAAGCTTTCTTTCCCTGGAATCTGCACCGCACACCTTCCTTGAGTGCACGAAATGCCGAATCCCCTTAAATATTCAGTCAGGCACGCAGGGGACTCTGAGGCTTTGACTCCCAGCCGCGGGTACACAGCCACCCAGTGCCCGGTCGGTACCCGCCGTGGTGTGCGGTGTAGGATCCTCGTGGATGAACCAGGAATGTGGCAGCCTGAGAACGGAGGTCACACAGGCTCGCCAGCCCTGCGCTGCACGGGAGGCCCGGGGCTCAACCCCGGGAAAGAGAGAGAGACAGAAAGACGGACAGAGAAAGACACAGAGACAGAGATAGAGACAGAGACAGAGACAGAGACAGAGACAGAGGGGGAGAGACGTAGAGAGAGAGACACCCAGAGAGATAAAGACAGCGAGACACTGATACAGCCAGACAGAGACACACAAGGATGGAGAGACATACAGACAGAGACAGAGACAGAGAGACAGAGACCAAGAGTCAGAGACGGAGAGACTGTCAGACAGAGACACAGATCAAGATTGAGAGACATACAGAGACAGAGATAAGAGACACACCGTCCTGCTCCCGGGTGCTCGGTGCGCTCAGCACCGCGGGGGGATCCGATTCCCGCCCGGCACCATCAGCCAGCTCTGCAAACACCGTGCAGAGCCCCCGCCGTCCCTCAGCATCCCCCGTCCTTCCCCAGCTCCGTCTCTCACACACATGTCTCCAGCTTCCTGCAGAGCCAACGCCGTGACTCCCGGTGGCTGGCACGTCCTGTCAAAGCCCACGTCGATTCCCGGCTCCCGAGCCTCCAACTGATCATTTATTTACTCAAAGTTTTCTACAAAATAACTCTTGTTACTCTTGCTTTCTCGCTGACAGCTTGGACAAGGTCCGGCGGACGGTCGCTATTCAGATGTGAGATGTTAACATTAAGTGTAAAGCGCATAATATAAATTGATAAACGTGAAGACTTACTTTGTGGTTCCAGGAACGTGTGCACTTCTGATAAGCTCCCCCAGGACGTGTCCCTATGTGGGATTCAAGGGTAATCAATTGCATAATAAAAATCCCAAACCAGTATCTTCAGGGAACATCATTTCCATACTTAGCACCGTTTATTTAGGGGCAGACATGTAATTGCTAAAAGCATCACCGTTTGTGCTTCGGGATAACCGTCCTGTGCTGAGTGGGTTTTCTCCCTCGTGGTTACTGTGCAAAGCCTGATGCCCATCGCTGACCGTCCCACACCTCTGCAAGCCTCAACTTCCCACTTTGACCCACACCCCAGGTCTTATCAGAAAGTTATTATTTTCCACGCCCCTGAATAACTGCATTCATTCCTCACGTCCATTCGGAATCCCATCACCTCCCTGATGGCTTGCAGACCACATCTTGGGACCTCAGAGTTTGACGGATCACTGCACATTTCATCTCAATTGTGTTTTCAGGTTCCTCATATCTGTGAATAGTGTTGTAACCCACCCAAAAAACAAGTCCCCGTGATGAAAAACGGGGCAGGACGACGTGTTTTTTTAAAAAAGGCGCTTTTATTTTAGCTGGCCCAGCCACACCGTGCAGATGGAATTTGCAAAGCTGTGCAACTGAGTTAGAGTTTTGACTGATTTTTATAGTTCATCTATGATTAGATCATTAAGTACATAGTGATGAGAAACAGAAACAAGGTGGACCTTTGTTCCCCTTTGCTTGAGGTCAGAAGCATTTCACAGTGGGTGGTTAGTCAATTCGCAGCCCTTGGCCTGCAATTCCAGGAACATTTGTCTCTCATAAAGGGAACAAAAATGGACACAGCACAGGTTACTCGGGGGACTTTGTTCTGGGGGAACTTTGTTCCTGGGGGGACTTCATTCCTGGGGGCACTTCATTCCTGGGGGGACTTTGTTCTGGGGGAACTTTGTTCTGGGGGGACCTCATTCCTGGGGGGACTTTATTTCTGGGGGAACTTTGTTCCTGGGGGGACTTCATTCCTGGGGGGACTTTGTTCTGGAGGAACTTTGTTCTGGGGGAACTTTGTTCTAGGGGGACTTCATTCCTGGGGGGACTTTATTCCTGGGGGAACTTTGTTCTAGGGGGACTTCATTCTTGAGGGGACTTTGTTCTGGGGGAACTTTGTTCTGGGGGGACTTTGTTCTAGGGGGACTTCGTTCCTGGGGGGACTTCACCTGCAGAGCAGCATGATGATGCTCAGTTAATCTATAACTATGTCACTGGTGCTTGGTTACTAGGGTAACGAGCTCAGTGCAGAATGACAATACTGCTAATAACTCTCCTTTTAACTAATTATTTTTGCAAATTATCTTTTAATTAATTATGTTAATTTTTTAGCATCTTAAGTATAAAAAATAGAATGCAGTAGTGACCCATTCCTGGACGTCTTCAAACACGGTTCACCTCACACAGCTCTAACTGTCAGCAGAGGTTGGAGGAAATCGTAAAAGCGTGCACAGGATAATTTTAAATTAATTAAATTAGTTAAATTAACATGGTGTTTGTTTGAATCTCTACCCAGGAATAAAGGTAAGCTTTCCTGCTTGTCACCAAACTGAGATGCACTTGCACAAATTCAATAGCAAGAGTCCCGTGTGATTCCCCCAACATGAAACACCCCAAAACACCCACCACGTTCACCGGCCTCTGACCTGCTTTCCAAACAACTCACCGTCCTAACCGAAAGCACCCAGCGGGGAGGATTGTGCAGGGCGGTTCACCAGCAGTAATCAATGACTCCTGGCCACCTCTCATTCATTATTAGAATATTTCCCCGTATTTCTTGTTTTTCGTCTTTGTAACAAGACCCCTCTTCATTGATTTTGCTTCTCCAAGGTGAAGCCTCCGCCTGATCACACTGATCTCCCCCAGGCTTTCAATCAGCAGGTATTCGATAAATGATTGACAAATAAATCACCAAGGCCAGGAAATCGAGGGGTTGCAAAATATCCGAGAATTGAAACTGAACGGAAAGAGAGAAGCCAGCGTCCTTTCCTTGGCTACGCAGGCGTGCAACAGTTATTCACACGCTTGGTCTCTGCGGACCTCAGGCACAAGCTCCTGCGGGGAAGAGCGGTTTGATCAATGCTAACCGAGGGAAATCAAGAATTATTCATAGCAGCGTGCTTGGTCAGTTATTACTTAACTTTCTGGCGACAGATGTGACTTTGTCACATTGAGTTTACGAAAGAAAAATTGTCTGTGATTCTTTCTACCTACACAGTCATGACAAATATTCCTCCGAGGTCTGATTTCTTTTCTCCTGAGCCACCCAAAAGGTAGGGCTCTCAGTCAAAGACTGAAAGAGAGAAAAATTAAATGCAAGAAAGAGAGAGAGACACGCTATAAAGCACCTGGACTACATTTCTGGCTACTTACAATGGAATCCTTAAATGCAATTTACTGAGTTACACAAAGAAATTGTTGCTATTTATATTGTGACCACCTGGGTGAAGATACTACTCCTTAATCCACAGTCCTAAAATGTCAACTCCGGATATCTGTGTTTCTGTAAAAATTAAGGGATACTCAAACCAGAACCCCAATATTGGCATCTGGATAAAGCAGATCAGGTGTCTGCATAACTTAGCTAGATCTTCGGGTATCACTGAGGCGTATCGGAGAATAGCTTCCTGCCAAAATGGAGGTCTGTGTTCGTATCTGTCATGCACCAATGTCCTGTGGCCAGCAGCACCAAGAAGACACACAGAGATGGACAAAGTCAGGGTTCCTCTTTGCAACACAAAAGAGGAAGTTTCTGTGAGACATAGCTGGATAAATAAAGGAGTTAAGTCCAGTTTCCCAGAAATCGTGAAGGCACAAGCTTTCACAACCAAAGAAGCTTGAAATACAAGGCCAAGTTCAGCCTGACGGCGGAGACCCAGGTTGTCCGCAGAATAGCTCATCTGGGCCTAGTATGGGTTGTTGACCGAATCACGGGGAGTCCAGTCTGCAGTCAAGCAATTGCCTTAAATAGGAGAGGTGCGGGTCGATGGGACGCGGACCCCAGAGGCGGCCCCTGGGGGTGAGGCCTGCAAGGACGTCTCTGTCTCACTCTGCGTTGTAACCGTGGACACCGTGACACAAGCCGTATCTGCAGAAGAGATTTCCCCAGCAGAATTCTACTTGACTTTTAATTTACAATCAGAAGATTGATTCTGTTCGGCAGAGAAAAATCAATAAAGGAATCTTGGGCACTTCGAAAGGATTAAGGATTTATAACAGCCCACAAGGGCGACTGCAACTTCAGACATAGTGGGCTTCGGGCTCCAGGAAAGAGACGTGACCAACGTGAATCAGCGACTGCAGGACAAATAACCATGTTTGTTCCACGGTGATTCAAACAAGACAAGAAAGACCACAAGCAAGCGGTGAGGTCCCTGCACGGCAGCTGTCTGTACGGAAATGTCTCTGTGACCTCATTAACCCATGCAGATAGTAAGCATTAATAATTATGATAAAGAAGACCAGGACCCCAGCGCTGCAGAGGGCCGCGGGAGGAGGGTGAGTTTAAATACAGCACCAGTTCAGTGAATCCGAGAGATTCCACCTCTAGATACAGCGTTGGAGAAAGACTGAGGCCAGGCGTGGTGGGAGGCTGAGGCAGGAGGGTCCTCGCAAGTTCGAGGACAATCTGGCTACAGGGTGAACTGAAGCTCAGTTTGAAGTGGATAGCAAGACCCTGTCCCCCAAAAAGACAAAGAAAAACAGAGAGAAAGAAAAAAGAAAGAAAAATAGATAGATAGATAGATAGATAGATAGATAGATAGATAGATAGATTAGATAGATAGATAGACAGACAGATTGATTCAGTGCAAAGGCCCTGGGTTCAGTCCCAAACCTTCCAAAAAAGAAACTAAGACTACACAAAACATGAAGTAAATAGTATAAAAATAGATCATGCAATATTATAAGCAACACAATAATTAATTTTTTGAGCATTATTTACTGACACAGGCAAGTCGTAAGAATGCACGCATCAATATGAACCTCAGGCAGACTTAAATCAATGTCAGCAATTGGTAAAACTTTCTAGCTTCTAGCTTTCTAGCTTAAAATCTTTGGTAAAGATTTTAAAGGAGGTCAGGGTTTGTGGGGTTTTATCGGGGGGTCATTATGCTGAGACGGGGTCGAATTAAATGACCTGAGCGTCATCTGCACAAGGGAAACCCCAAAATAAGGTCGGTCACGCCTTCCAGTGGACCAGGCCTGTCTGGATTCCTCTGTGATTTCCATGCAGATTCCACCCTGCTGGCAGATGCATTTCTGTCCTTCTGAGGGCAGATGACCACGGGGCATGCGAGCTGACCCTCAGATGTTGGGGTGCCAGAGACCCAGACAGGACCCAGGCAGGGTTGCCAGTGACGGTCAAGATGCCCCCCAAGAATGTCCCCCAGCATTAAGGTCAGGGTCATGGCGGTGATGCCAACCAGCCTGAAGTTAACCCGCAGCTCATCAGGGACAAACTGCCCAGTGCTAGGTTGCAAACCCGCATCCCGGCAGGTGGAGAGAAATATGACGCACACAGAGGCGGGTGGGAAGTTCTCCGATGTCCAGGCAAAGTGCAGAGGACAAAGCAGGCCAGGTCTCTCTCTGGACACCCAGAGCAGGCATCTGGAGAGAGCTTCTTCTGTGCCTCTGCAGAAAGCTGCCAGCCTGGAAAAGAGATATTTCTCCAGAGACAGATCTGCATGGAGCGTTTGTTGACTGACTTAGCCCGGAATACATCACACACATACACACACACATACACGCATCTGTACGCTGGACTAACAGGCACTGACCATGCATTGATGGTACACTTGATTTCCAGAATTAACAACAGAAAAACCCGATCCGGGCACAGGGGTGCACATCTGTAATCCCAGCAGCTCCTACATGCATGCATGCAACTTTATAGAGGAAAGAAAACTTTTCATAAAATTCTGTAGAAGGAGCTGCTGCCTTTCAAAAATTAGAAATCGGTTTTTATATGTGATCAGTGGCTTAGCGTGGTGGATTTGGGTCCTCTTCACCGTCAGGGTGAATGCAAGAAATCAAACAGGAAGGAATCAGTCAGTGAAACTCAGCCAGACACATCTCAGAAGTATTTATTATGAATACCATAAGGCACAGAGCAGGAGAAAATTTATGAAAGACGGTTATAATTTAATTTGCATTCCCTGGACACCTTCTGGGATTTACAGTCAAATAAGATGCACCAGAGACACTATCTCGAAAATATGCGTTTGATGTGTGCGGGACGTCTGCAAATAATACAGTCATGTAGGCGGTTAGCAACCAAAACTACACACTCAAAACCCCTCTGAGCACCGCCTTGAGGATTCTAATGCATCCTGAGGCGTGGAGAGAAATTAAAACCTGATACTGCATTTTTCTCAAATAAACCCTTTAACCCACAGAATGCAATCACTCAACTTAAAAAGCACAAAACACAGAGGTAATAGTACTTTAACTTTAAAAATGCCTTTGTAGCTATGATGGGCTTAACAGGACCTTACCTACATTTGGGGACATTTTAGGGAAAGTGTAAATGTGTCAAGAAATCAACAATTTTCTTTTATTTAGAGAAAAAAGCAAAATAAGAAAAAAAAAAGGTAGAAATAATACAGAAGTTTAAAAAAAACTAAGAAATCACTAGCTGATAAGTTACTTATTCTTATGTTAGAAGAAGTTGTTCAGCTTACACAATCAAAGCACATAGATGACCATATTACTGAGTTTTTGTTGGATCATTGAACAGAACTGTTTGCAGTCTCACTGTTTGAATGTCCACTTTGTATGCTTTAATTTTGTAACTTGAACAACTATCTCTAAGATGACAATATGTAGTCTATTAACTAGTGATTTCTTACTGTTCATTTTTTTTAAATTCTGTATTGCTTGTACCTTTTTACTGTTCTGTTTTGTTTTTTCTCTTTAAATATAAATTTTTTTAAAAATAAAGTCTTTCGATCAATATTTTAAAATGGAATACTACTCAGCTATAAAAAAGGATGATCTTGAGACCTTCATAGGTAAATGGAGGTAACTTGACACTATCCTCATAAGTGAAGCAATCAACAATTTATACATTTTCATTTCAAAGCGGACTGTGTAGTATTTAAACCCCTATGCCAATGCTACTCGTACCCCATACAAGCAGCCTCTAACTGTGTGGTCCAGGCTGGCCTTGAACACACCGTGCACCCTGGCTGGCCTGCAGCTTGCAGTGACCCTCCTGCCTCAGCTTCCCCAGGCCTGGGGTGAGAGGTGCTCCCCCCACACCCGTGGATTTTACACCTGGATTCTGTCCAGAGTTACAAGAAAATGATCCATTTACGAGATACGTGCATCTGACTCTTTCGAAAGTCGGGTGTGGAGTGTGAATTGCATCTCAATAAATCCTAAGACTGTACTACAGTTTACGGTAAACTTTATGTCAGCTTTGTGTGTAATGCATTTATCTGTCTGTCTGTCTGTCCATCTATCTATCTATCTGTGTATTTATGCTCCTGGCCAAAGAGGATCAATTTCAATCTACAGAAGCATTACCGTTTGGCCAAGCGTTGATGTGCACATTGCAAAGCAAATTTTGTGCTCATTCTGTGCTAAGGATGACTCATTTATTTTTACTATCTTAACAACCATTTAACCACCACTAGAAGTGACCGTACAATAAGCCATGTGCACAGATCTTTGATCTCCGATATGAGACGCCCCAAAGCTTTCCTGAGCGGTACCTTCCAGAGTCAGTCAGGTATCTAGCAATAAAAGACCAGAATCGAACGTGCGCATAGTTTGGCCATGTTCTCACTTTTTAAAATATTTTAAAATATTTCTCTTCGATGTTCCAAAACCACACGCTTGTTTAAAAACCACCTCTGCTTCGGATATTTGGAGAAATAAGGTGAAAATGCCCAGGACCTCTCAACTCTGCAAAGTCTGCATTGATTCCTGGTGATGGCAGTTTACAGCACTCACACTTAGTTGGATTCCGATTCTGTGTGTCTTTAATCAAATTCCTGTACAGAAGATGACCACGTGCAGGCTGCAGACTCCTACGCTGACGTGATTTTCTGCGCCCGAGCCTGAGGGGTGCACTATTCTGAAAACAAGCCCTTCTAAAAACGAGCCACCTAACCACTCAATTAAATGCTATTCTTCACAAAATCGTGGCGTGGAAAAGACCAGCTCAAACACACGCCTTAGAAAATGAAAGAATTCCTCTTATTTCTAGTTCTGAGAAACAGAACACAATCGTCCGAGTGCATTCTAGCTCAGAAAGGAACTTTTAAGAAAGTTTCTTTGGAAACAGCTTTCTCGGGAATAGTATTAAAAGGAAATAAAAACACACGTAAAGGATTTTACTATTTGCACAAAATAAGTGTGTCTCGTGGCTGCACACGGAGGCGGGGAGAGGGCTTCTGGTGTGTTCCTTTGATTGACTTCAAGCATTATTTCAGCTGCCAAATTAATGAACAAAATCCAGCGTCGGGAATTTCCCTGGACAGATTTTGGAGCCACGTGATCCCTGCCACTGTGCTGGTGAGCCTCAGGGACCTTCTCCTGTATTTTTCCCAAATACCCACCAACCACGGCCTCTGCTTCCCAGCCTGAAAAGGTCCTTCCTTTGTGTGTGAAGCCCTGAAAATACACACACATGCACACACACACACAAGCATATCTAGTGTCTGTTGCATGTTTGCACAGAACACGTAATACATTTTATGTGTGATGTACCATGGCGAACCTCCTAGAACAAACTTGGTCACAAAGTCTCTACATGTGATCGTTAGATCGCATTTCTATTGGTGTGTGTTTTGTCAATCATCAAACATGAAAAATCAGTGTGTTTAGTCAGTATTTTGACAGTAAGTGCCTTTCTTTTAACTTGTTTTAAGGAGACATTGTGAGATTTCAAGAGCCATTGTGACCATGGTGCTGGGCAAAAGTCCACCCACCACCAGGAAGATTCACTTTGCAATGGCTTCTCCGTGCCTCACCTTGTTGGGGTCACTTGCCGTGGGTGGACTCCAGGTTGAACAGCACTGGGCAGCCACCTCATCCCCGAGGGGACAGCCAGGATCCCAAAAGGAAACCGTAAGAGCTGCTCAGAAGCCTGCTGCACTGTGGCTGGAACAGGAACCAGCACACCGCTGTGCAGAATTCCTCAAAAACCAAACTAGAAGTCCACTGGATCCCCTTCAAGGTGGTCTCCCAAAAGGGTTAAAGACACCGCATGACAGTGGCCCATGCACACCCCTGTTTATAGCAACCCAGCTCTAACACTAAACCTTGGGCAGCCTGCGTGCCCATCAACATGTGAATAGGTAAAATCAGGTGGAGTTCGCACACGGTGGAGCATTACTATGCACTAAAGAAGGATAGACTTGAGCCGTTTGGAGGAAGGCAGACGCACCTCGAGACCACAGTGTTAAGAAAAAAGAATCAGACCCGACAGCCGAAATAGTACTACATGGTGTCTCGTATAAGAAAGCAAAAGCATAAACAAAGATCAAAATGCAAGGTAGACACTGAGAGATAGTTTTTACTCAAAGGAAGGGGACTGAGAAATTGAGGGAGGGGGCAGGTAAGATGAAAGAAATAAACATGTATTATTAACACACACCAGCTCCTCACAGGGGTCGTAAACATTCTGTTCTGCAGCTATGGACCGTACGCTGGGGACACAGCCCAGCAGCACAGCGCCTGCCCGGCAGGCATGAGGCCCCGAGTTCGAGTCCTCACAGAAAAAATACCCGCACACATGGACCACTAAACAAAATGGAAAAAATAAAATAGTAAATAATGCTTCGGGATTCCATCAACTGTCCTTTGTGTACAATTCTGCAAGGACCCCAAGAGCTCAGGGGCACCCGGACTTCTTTCCGTCCCTGTGGATACACCCCAAGAAGTGGGCCAGCTGGACCCTGGAACCCAGCCTCATATTTTAAGAAAATTTCAAATTTTTCTCCACAACGGCGGCCTTCACTCATGGAGGGGATGTGGTGTGTGTGCAGAAAATAGAGTCTGCTGCCATCAGAAAACGGTAACGTGAAATGTCATTGCTGGCATGGACCCGGTCAGGATGGAAAAATGTCCCAACAGTACAAGTAAGACAGAGAATGGAGTACTACTCAGCTGTGAAGATGGCGTGGAGGATTTTATATGTACACAGAAGCCATTCGGGACCACACTCACGGGTGAAATACGGGGAACTCGCAGGTGTCAGTACCACGTTGGCTCCCTAGTGTAAGAAAGAGCAGATACAATCCAAAACCTACAATTCATAGATAGATAGATAGATAGATAGATAGATAGATAGATAGATAGAATGGATAGATAGATAGGATGGATAGATAGATACATAGAATGGATAGACAGACAGATAGGATGGATACAGAGAGAGAGAGACAGACAGACAGATAGAATGGATGAATAGATAGATAGATAAATAGATAGATAGAAGATAGATAGATAGACAGACAGACAGACAGATAGACAGACAGGATGGATAGATACATAGATAGAGAGATAGATAGATAGATACATAGACAGGCAGGATGGATGGATGGATGGGTAGATAGATAGATAGATAGACAGACAGACAGGATGGATGGATAGACAGACCAACAGATAGGATGGATAGATAGATACATAGATACGTAGAGAGATAGATAGATACATCGACAAGATGGATGGATGGATAGATAGATAGATAGATAGATAGATAGATAGATAGATAGATAGACAGGCAGACAGGATGGATGATGGATAGATCGATGGATGGATGGATGGATGGATGGATGGATGGATGGATGGATAGACAGGATGGATGGATGGATGGATGGATAGATAGATAGATAGATAGATAGACAAAGAGGATGGATAGACAGACACATAGGATGGGTAGAAGACAAATAGATAGATGGATAGATAGGATGGATGGATAGACAGGTTGGATAGACAGACAGACAGACAGACAGATAGGATGGATAGATAGGATGGATAGATGAACAGATGGATAGATAGACAAACAGGATGGATACATAGATAGATAGATAGATTAGATAGATAGATAGATAGATAGATAGATAGATAGATAGACAAACAGGATGGATAGACAGACACATAGGATGGGTAGAAGACAGATAGATGGATAGATAGATAGGATGGATGGATAGACAGACAGATAGGATGGATAGAAGACAGATAGATAGATAGATGGATAGATAGACAGATAGGGTGGATACAGACATACAGATAGATAGATAGATGGATAGATAGATGGACAGACAGGATGGATAGACAGATGGATAGATAGATAGATAGATAGATAGATAGATAGATAGATAGATAGGATGGATAGATAGATGGATAGATAGATAGACAAACAGATAGGATGGATACATAGATAGATAGATAGATAGATAGATAGACAGACAGATAGAATGGATAAATAGGATGGAAGAATGGATCGATAGATAGACAGGATGGATGGATAGATAGATAGATAGATAGACAGACACACGATAGAATGGATAGATAGATAGACAGATAGGATGGGTGAATGGATGGATGGATAGATAGACAGGATGGATAGACAGACAGAGATAAGGTGGATGGAGAGACAGAAAGACAGATAAATAGATGGACAGATAGATAGGATGCATAAATAGATTAGATAGATAGATAGATAGATAGATAGATAGATAGATAGATAGAAAAAATAGGATGGATGGATAGACAGACAAACAGGATGGATGGATGGATAGACAAGATGGATGGATAGATAGACAGACAGATAGGATGGGTGAATGGATTGATAGATAGATAGACAGACAGGCTGGACAGACAGGTGGAGAGACACCACGAGGCAAACCCGCGATGCCGTTAACGTGTTTTGCATTGAAGCCGATGCTCCGGCCAGCAGTGTGACGGGAAACCCTGAGAACCCTTATCCTGAAACGGGCGGTCTCCAGGCTTGGTTTTAGGTTTGTTGTTGTTTGCTGTTGATTCTCAAGGCTGTCTGCATCTGTCCGCTAGATCTGAGTGCTAAAGACAGATCGACACTCAAGAGAGGCTTGCTGGTGTTTCATTTCTACAGATTAATTTGTTTTCATAACACTACAGGGTATGTGTGTATATATACACACGCATATATACGTATATATAATTTTTAATTCCATAGACGTCGTCAGAGCTTTGTGCATGAAATGCTATGGAGCTAACGTTATCCAAAGTTGCTGAGGATTTAATTCATGGCACATTTTTATTCCCTTGCAGTGCAAAAATGAATTGCATCTTTTTTTTTTTTTTTGCAAGGGAAGGATACAAATGTATATATATATATTTATCGATCAATTTTGCACGCCTGTGTCTGGTCATCTGAGCAACTAGTTTGGAAGACTTTGGCCCATTTTTCCCCTCTAAGGAAGCTATTGCAAAATATTTCTTGAACCTTATATTAATGTTTGTGCATGTGTCAATCTCTTAAATGCTCCAAAATACAACAGCATCTTCCTTTAATCTCTAGGCATCCTCTGATCTCTCTAGGCCTACAAAATTCACTTTAAACCCTTTCTCGCTGTCTCTCAGTCGGTGTGGCCACATCTGCAGGTTTTGCTCTGTTTTTGTTGTGATTGTTGGTTCTGTTTTGCGATCTTGATGTGCATATCATCACTTTACATTTCTTCTTTTTGTAGGTGACCCTTCTGTTGTTTATGATTTTAATACTGTACATTTGCAATACGTAATGACCACCTTGATCATTAGCTTTATCATTAGGTCCAATAGCATTTTTGCAGTGTGTTACTCATAAAAATTTTTTAAGTTCAAATTCTCTACCAGGGTGGACTTGTCAGTGAGCTAATATTGCACTATGTAGATGCCCATGATTGTTTAGGTCTGAGCACATGTTTCGGGTCTGCTGAGTGTTTTCCTCCAACTTCTGAATTATTAACCAATGTATTTTATATTGTAATGCATTTGCAGGGATGCGTTGTCTGGGTTCCTAGTCCTGATTTACCTAAAGCAGATGCATATTGATATAATGCGAATTTAGTACTAGCCAGAGCAGCAGTGATTATAATATTTTATCTCTGATACTGGCTCACAATCTATGCTTGATTATAACAGTCTGCTGACGTCTAAGGAGAAAACCAGATTTTTTTTGGTCTTTTTCGTTTTTATCGGTACCAGGGATCGAACTCACGACTGCCTGCTTGCAAGGCAGGTGCTTATGCCGCTGAGCTAAGTCCTCAGCCCCTAGAACCACATTTTAATGAGCCCGACACAGCTTTTCGTATATGAGGCACAATCCACATCTACGATGCATTTGTAAACATTTTAAACTCTATTATAGTAAAAGACACATTGCTACGAATTTGCCTCAAAGTCGGTTAAAGCACGCTTGCCTGGATTCCTGCCACTCTCTGAAGGAATTGCAGACATTGTGTTATATAAATGTCTTTGCTGCGCGGTCCTGACCACCTCGACTTGCCGAATGGATGCACAACGGTGCCCTTTCCTGGTCACTTTGCGGGAGCAGAAGTCCCCCAGCAGCAGCTCCAGGGCCCGAGGTGGGCGAGGACCAGATCACTGTCTGTGAAGCACACGCCGCCTTTCGTGCCTCCTGAAATACTCACAAAATGGCCCTTTGCATGCAACATCCTAAACCCCCGCTCTTTACAGCATACTTTATACTGCAATCAATGCATTTTTTAATTGAGCATGTATTTTCCTCACGCTGTGAATATTTCTGCCCAGCTTCCACATCTGCAGACGGGCACTGCTGAGCACATCGATGCTGCTTTTGCTGATTTCCGTGCAGAGAACTTAGCAGCCGTGTGAGCTGCAGCGTCCCGTGCTCTGTGCACACAGCCGAGAGTCAGGAGGAGCCCGCTTTCCACATTTGCACAGCGTCCGGGCGGGTTGCAGCTTTGCAGCGGCCAGACCTCAGCTGGGGTGAGCACAGCCTCGTGCCCGAGTCCCAGAAAGGGAGCTCTGCCCTGCTCGCAGGCTGTGCTAAAAGGGGTCCACGTCTGCTCCCCGCCTGCCTGCTGATCCTTCTCCGCACGCCACAGTCTCGGTCACGTTTTCACATCAATTAACTCTGTGCAAAGACTTTCCCTCAGGCCGTGAGGCGGGAGCAGGGAGCTGGAGAGCAACCCCGGCCGCGAGCTCGCTCTGTCTCTGTCTGTCTCGATCTGTCTCTATCTCTGCTCTGTCTCTATCTCTGTCTCTGTCTGTCTCTGTCTGTCACTATCTCTCTCTGTCTCTGTCTCTGTCTCTATCTCTGTCTCTGTCTCTGTCTGTCTCTGTCTGTCACTATCTCTCTCTGTCTCTGTCTCTGTCTATCTGTCTCTGTCTCTGTCTCTATCTCTGTCTGTGTCTCAGTCTCTGCCTCTATCTCAGTCTCTGTCTGTCTGTCTCTCTATCTCTGTCTCTGTATCTGTCTCTATCTCTATCTCTGTCTCTCTCTGTCTCGCTGTCCCTGACTCTGTCTTTGTCTGTCTCTGTCTGTCTGTCTGTCTCTATCTGTCTCTGTCTCTGTCTGTCTCTGTCTCTGTCTCTATCTCTGTCTCTCTCTGTCTCTCTGTCTGTCTCTGTGTCTATCTCTGTCTCTCTCTGTCTCTCTGTCTCTGTCTCTCTCTGTCTCTCTCTCTGTCTCTGTCTCTGTCTGTCTCTGTCTCTGTCTCTGTCTGTCTCTCTCTCTGTCTCTGATTGTCTCTGTCTCTGTCTCTGTCTCTGTCTCTCTATCTCTGTCTCTGTCTGTCTCTATCCATGTCTCTGCCTCTATCTCTGTCTCTCTCTGTCTCTCTGTCTCTGTCTCTCTCTGTCTCTCTCTCTCTGTCTCTGTCTCTGTCTGTCTCTGTCTCTGTCTCTGTCTGTCTCTCTCTCTGTCTCTGATTGTCTCTATCTCTGTCTCTGTCTCTTTGTCTCTCTCTGTCTCTGTCTGTCTCTGTCTCTGACTGTCTCTCTGTCTCTCTGTCTCTCTGTCTCTGTCTCTCTCTGTCTCTGTCTGTCTCTATCTCTGTCTCTGTCTCTGTCACCTTGTCTATCTCTGTCTCTCTCTGTCTCTCTGTCTCTGTCTCTGTCTGTCTCTATCCATGTCTCTGCCTCTATCTCTGTCTCTACTGTCTCTGTGTGTGTCTCTGTCTCTGTCTGTCTCTGTCTATCTCTATATCTGTATCTCTATCTATCTCTATATATTTGCATATTACTCTGTAAAGACATTTGGAATCTTCACCTCCAACCTGGATATTTTCTGGGCACTATGCTGTGTTTTGCACCGTCTGGGAAGGACGCGTGTTAACTTCATGGACGCTACATTGTCAGATATATTTACGATTTGGGGGCCCGTCTCAGCCGTTTCTTCCTTTTGTGTTTAATTTCTGGTCATCGCGAGTGGCAGCAGTGGCCTGGGTGACGGCTTTTGTGCATCGCACGATTCCCGCCGACATGCATGAAGCACAGTGTGATGCGGGCAGAGCCGTGAAGCCACTGCACGTGGGGAACGAACCCCAAAACCCGAGACCCTGTTTTCCTCGGCGTTATCCGAGAAGTCTCAGATTCTTTTCCGACTGTCCTATTTAGTATTTAAAATGTAGTCTTGAAATAATGCTGTGATTTCTGATATTACATTTAATTTTGAATTATTTCTCAGTGGTAAAATGGAGACTTTTTTAAACGAAAATCCCAGACTCTATTTTATCTATTTTATAGTGAAAATTGATTTTCCCTTTAATTTTAACCGCCACTAAATTTTACGTTTAACAGAATTAGTGCCAAATGCATTTTTCAACCCTGCAAAAAGACAGAAATCAATGTTTTGATTTGTGTAAATATGCAACTAAGTCAATTCTAGTATCTTTTGTGGTAGTTTTCTATACATATTGTTAATATTGATTATATACACAGCAAATTACACACACAAAGCCAAACAGTTTGTGGTTATACTGAGTTTATATTACATATCTGCATGTCAGCGGGATATCATGTGAGGTCAGACAGTGGATATCACAAGCCTTAAATCACTTTGCAATTTTCAACTTTTGGGTTAGCAACTGCTCTTAGACTTTCTAGCATTTAGAAATAAAATCCCGTGAGCCTAACATTAATGCTCCCCAAGTACGTGCTTAGTACTGAGCAGCATCGGCACAGGCTGATGCCGACAGGCTGTTGACCACACTTTGCATTCTGTGCCTGTAACTTTTATTTCAGTTACAGTGAAATGAACATTTCAGCCGAAGCCCAAACAGTCCTGTCCAGTTGCTGACCAAAGCGTGCCTCAAAAATGTTTTTTTTTTTTTTTGTGTGCAACTCTAAGAAACCTTTGCATTCGGGGGTGAATTTAACATACACTGCTTCCAACGAGTTGTTTTGTTTGTTGATTGCACTATTTTTGACAGAGCTGAGCCTGGGTGTGTCTGCATCTTTCTGGCAAGCTGCAGGGATTTGAGGTCGTTGGTTAGATGCAGACGCAGCCCAGCTCACCTGCCAACCTGCAAATGCAGGAGACGATCGGCCTGTGCGTGTTGCAGGAGTCCTGGCTTTCACCACGAGCCATGTTGGTTACCCTAAACTTTCCCTGTTCACTCTTTATCTGACTCTTGAAAGTCTAATGGCAGAAAATCCCTGAAGTTCTTCGGGGAACCGACCTACCCACAACCTAATATCTTAAAGAAAAATGCCTGACAGCATTTCGAACCAAGCAAAAAATTTATTCAAATTTTTTATGATTCAAATAACAATAATTCGTGGTCGTATCTTGTGATGATATTTGTCCTTGCATTAGATATGGATTTATGCAACGTATTTCTGTACGTTCAATCCTTCCTAGATCATTATTATGGGACTGGTATGTTTTATTTTATTTTTAATTTAAAGAGAATAAAACAAAACGAAATAAAGCAAATCACTACAGAGCAATGCAAGTGACACAGGACTTCACAAGACAACAAAAAATCAGCAATGTTACTATCAAGTGTCTTGTTTTCTTTGAATACCTTCATACACAGCAGATTTTAAATCGCATAAACAACATTTAGGTACAAAATGCTGTTTCAAAAGCAATTTTTTTCTTAAACTCCAAATCTTGTTTGGGTTTTGCAATGCCGCCACTCACCAGAAACTCTGAATTAGACGCCACACCTCTGTGCTCACATTTCCAAGTACAAGGGATCTGTTTAAAATCCTGCGTGGCTATCTTTGCAGGAAAATGATGCATTTACATTTTTTGTTTTTTCTTTTACTTTAAATATTGCTTTAAAACTATGTTTGGCGAACTTTTGAGGTAACTCTACTCAAATAAACAGCCAAACGAATGCTCTCCGCAATGCTTGCGACCCATAAAGTTTGAAATCTCCATTGATCATGCCGAAATTAAAAACTTCATAGAACTCAGATGAGATGTTAGGGTTTCGGGGATCCACTGGTGAACCCAGGACTCGGGAGGCCGAGGCGGGAGGGTTTCCGTGCGTTGGAGGCCAGCGTGGGCTACAGAGTCAGTTCAAGGCCGGTTTGAACTGCGTAGCGAAACCCAGCCTCAAAAAAATTAAAATATAATTAAAAATTAAAACAAAACTACAAACACACACACCTAAAAGGACCAAGTCATTCAGGATTTCACTCAATTTTGTGACTGATAGATACTAATTCCTGCTAATCCTGTTTCTTCTGGCTGTCTCCGTCTCCTCGAGCTTGAGCATAAAATGCAACACGTGCCTCTCTGTGCTTGGGTTTGCGATCTGAAGCCTCCCATTTCTTGGAAAAGTATGATTCAATAAGCATGTCTCCCTTTTCTCTCACGCACCTGACTTTTTATTCAAAGCGTGTCGGCTGTGACCCTTTATCACAGCCAGGTGAGAGCCCCCCTCCGTCTCCCCGCGTGCCCCCCAGGATTTTGACACCCAGATTTGAAATTTTTGCATGGCGGAAAAACAATAAAGGCCAAATAAAGAGGGGATTTTGGGGGGTACAATTCACCTTGTAGCAGATTATGTCGTGCATATTAATATAGGAAAGTCTGGGGTGAAAAGTTTTTTAATATTTAAATTTATTCCAGGTGACCTTTTCAAGGTAACATTTTTTCCATCATTGCACTGGGAGAAAATTTCTCTGTGATACTCAATTTATTCCTTATCTTAGACTATTTTCTCTTGCTATGACAAAATACTCGAGACTGGTTGAGTTGCAACAGTTAAACCTTTCTTCTCTGTAACTCAACCAGTCTCGAGAGGGGCCCATTCGGCTCACGGTTTGAAAGAAGTCAGTCCATTACCAGCTGCCTCCAAGGCAGAATTATCGTGGCGGCCTGGCACAGGGGAAGGAAATCTGCTCACTTCGTGGTGGCCAGGAAGAAGAAGAAACGCATAACAAGATCACCTGGAGACCAGAAAACACCCTTCCCAATCACATCCCCATGACCACCTCCAAGGAGAACCTCCAGCCATGCACCCAAGAATGGGTTAATAGACTGACAATTTTCTGCACACTCCAAGTTCAATCTGTTTTCTTTAAATCCAAGAGCTCTGCATTTTTCCCACAGTCCTTTGAAGTATTTTCCCCTCTCCTGGGCTCCAGAAATGTGAATCTAATATTTCTCGTCTGCTGAGTTCCAGCAGTCGTTTAATTATGAAAAATGAACTGTCACAGACGGGACTCAGATTTTTTAAGTGGATTTTTTAAATGGATCGCGAGGTGTGTTGTGGATTAGGATACGGTTTAACCAGCTCTGCTGTGTTTTCCTTAAAGAGACTCTGTATTGGGTGGACTTTTTTAGAAGCATCAATTAGGAGGAGGTAATTAATAGAATCAATCCGGCTTCTATTTTTGCTTTATTGAATTTTCTGTCTGTCTTTGGTGTTACTTATGGACACAAGGACGTATAAATTATCCAGTTACACAGTGAATTTCTGCAAATTGTCTTTGCACACCTATGCATTTTGTGGTTTTGTGCCTTTTGAGCCTCAGCTATAATGCATATAAATACTTAGGGTTTTATGTGCTTTTTAAAAATTAATCATTTTAGGCTTAACAAATCCTTAATCTTTCATAATTTCTTTGTCATCAAGCATCCTCCATGCACCATTAGTATAACCACGCCTCCTTAGCTTTGATTACGATTCGTACAGTGTAGCTTGGTACTAATTAATATTTAAATTCTCTTTGACTTTATATTTAAATCAGAGTGTGTGCAGGCGTGTGTCAGGGGCTGGGGACTGAATTCAAAGCTGACTGCCATGAGATACGCCCCACAGCCATGTTTATTTCATGTCTTTCTATTTATGTGGTTTAGACCGAGTCTCGCTAAGTGACAACCCTCCTGCCTCAGCCTCCCGCGTGTGCCCTTCCAAGACACAAAGTGTGCTACTTGCAAGATCACCTACTGAATTCTAGGTACGCATCCCCCATGACAAACTCTGGCTCCACCTGAGGTTTTTCTGACCAGTCACATTTACAGTTCTGCATCCTCATGTTTGTTTAAATGAGCAACTATGTATTAAAAAGACCAAAAAGATTTAAGCAGTAAGAAGAAAAAGTTTACAGTGGGGTCCCCAGTTCTGCTGCTTGTCCTCAATTTGATGTATTTCAGGAAATCTGAAAGAGTAAAATTCAGCTCTTTTTTTAAAGCATGGTTTGTTGATGTATATTTGCAGTACACAATTGTTATGTTTTTCATGGGCATTTGATTCTGCTACGTAACACAGCCTCCTCCATCTCTCTATCCTCCCCTCTGTTCTCCGTCCACCTGTTTGTAACCCTCTCGCTGTTGAAGTCTCTCTAACCCCCTCCTCTCCCTTTAATTCCCCTCCGTATTCCCCTCCTGGGTTTCTCACAGAGGGCACCCCGTGCAATATACAAGCTCGTGTGTCTGATTTTTGCTTCACGCTGTCCAATTTCTACGTTGTCTACCAGGATATCAACCGACTGAGCCTCAAAACGGTAAGCGTAATTAATCTATTTCTCTAAAAATTACTCACCGTCAGCTACTTTTGTGACAGTCACAAAAAGCAGACTAAGAACACCCTTCCCTTGTTCTTGATCAGTTTGGCAACATTCTGCTTGTGGTAAAATATATTTGTTATCTCTGTGGCTTCCTGGTCGCCCTCCAGAAGGTGAATACTTTCCGCGCTGGATGAGAATCTGATCCGCTTCTCTTTTTTGGTGTATCCACAGTGTCAGCAGCAAAAGTCAGACCTGGGCTCCTCTTTGTACCCACATCAAAGAAAATCAATCCTTTCCCGTAGAGGACTCGCTTGCATGCACACAATGTGATCGTTGACTTTGCAGTGAGCACAAAATCTGGCCTGCAGCCCACCCTCGTGAGTCTGTGAAGTCCACCGGAGGTGAGGAGCTTTCTCGGTCTGGAGGATCTCCATCCTGTCTCCAGTCTGTTCTCAGGCACGGTCCTCTGGAATCAGGACTCTCCTCTCTGACCACTACATCTGCACAACCCAGACGCACAGCCCAAGAGTGTAAAATTGCATCTGTTTCTTGGAAACCTGTGCTCATCACCAGCCTCCTGCAGAATCAAATTCGAAATACTCTGAACGACAAATCACTTTGCACCTGCCAAAAACTAAAAATCTCACTTGACTGATTTTTATCTGCATGCACACCTTTTTCCCGGCAGCATACTTTTCCAATGACACGGTTGGTACCTGCACTCAGGCTGAGCCCTCGGCAGTCAGGAGAACGTCCTTCTATCGAGTTTCAAGTGCAAGCAAAGGCCCTGATAATCCCACGTACGGAATTTCCGTTTCCTCTGCAGCTTGCTCCATGTCCAGCTGTCTCAGGGAAGCAGCATTCACAGAGAGAGATCAGTGTCTCCTCGGAATGTCCATGTCCGCCCCTCTGCGGTTCGTGGGAGGTGGGGGCTGGACAGGTCAAGAGGGCTCTTTCCCCTTAATCTGAACTCTGTGTTTGCAAGAGTAGAGGTTTTGCAGACACCTATGACCGACTTACAGCAGTGTTGATACCCGGCTCCCTCGGACGCCAGGCTGCAGTCCTGGCAGACAGAACCCGACCAGAGACGCCCGCGGGGTGAAGAGGGCGGCCAGGGTGTCCAGCCAGCCCTCCGGACTCACAGCGATAAAGAGCTTCTTCCAGAGACACCCCACTGGGCACAGCTGGGGGTACAGAGGGGGGGAAATAGACCGACCCCCAAACACCCAAAGAAACCTAATTTCCTTCCCTCCAATTTGATATTTTCTTACCAAAATAGCAAAGGAAACCACAGGAAAGTTCATAGAAGTACTGAAGTGAACCGTTCACAGGAAGAAGCATCAATGAATGAAAATTAACTCACCCGAACTGTTTGATTTAGAATAAATGCTTACTATAGGCTAAATTTCATTTTTTTTTTTTTTTTGTATTTTTACCGGTACCAGGATTCGAACTCACGACCACAGGCTTGCGGGGTAAATTTCATATTTAAAAAATTGTTGCACACTGCCAGGCGTGGAGGTGCTCGCTGGTCACCCCAGCACTGGGGAGGCTGAGGCAGGAGGGTGGCTGTGACTTCGAGTCCAGCCCGGGTACACTGAGTTCGTGGTCAGCTTGAACTGCAGAGCGAGACCCTGTCTCAAAAACACCAAAAAAAATGTTTTTTCTATTCTGTGGCATATCCCCACTTTCTGACTGTTTTCTGTTTGAGATATGCAACGTGTACATTCATTTATTTTTTAACTTTTCTTCCTGCCTTTTCAAACAATGTAGAACATGAAATGACAGATCTCCAAGCTGAATGACACCGTGTTTTGTCCTTTTTTAGTGGCTGCGACCAGACGACCCCGGTGGAAAGGTTTGCATTTGCAGAACGAGCACCTTGTTTGATAGAGACGTTCTCTGCAGTTTGTATTCTCAGTATACAAGACACCGACCGGCCTCCGTCACCAAAATAAACACCGCCACCAAGGCGACATGCAACCCACCTTCCCTCCAACGCTTGACTTCTTTGAAAAACAAATCGCGGTTCACGTTTCATGATTCAATCCAAAGCACAGCCTGCAACCCTCACTGCTGTCCAGGAGGTGCAGACACGCAAGCCTCCCGGGGTGAGAATGGAAACTTCAGAGACGGAACACACAGCCCCGTCCATCAGTCAGTCAAGCAACTCCGTACCCTAATATTCATCCAGGAGCCCCTCTTCTGAGCATGAACCTTCTGCAGAGCGCCCCAGGGCTAAGCCATCGTGACGTCTCAAAAGGAGCATGCCATGTGCAGGAACTGATCCAGGGAAAGAAACTCCCACCTGCCAGCTGGCCGGTGTGAGGTCGTGTTCTCTAAAGTTGAGTGAATTTTAGGAAGGACAGAGGTGAAGATCAGAATGCATTCATCAAGAGCAGGAAAGCTTCTGTCTGGGGAGACAGCAGGGTCCCGAGCGGGTGGCCAGGGACTCTGTCTTTTCTAGGGATTTTACAGAGCAAAATCGTGGGGTGAGCTGGGTGCACGATGGGGAAAAATGGGGACCTGCAGGGCGGGCGTGAGGGGGACAGAACTGTGGGTGACCGATGCGATCAATTGCTCAGTTAGCTGACTGACTAACTGGGGAGCACTGGGGAGCGAGCCCGGCAGGCGGGCGTGCACACAGAGCGGGCCCTTCCTGCAGGCCGGGTGGTGGCTGCTGGCTCCTCGGGGCGACTGACGGGACCCGGTTAGAGCGTCAGCCCAGGACGGGGTGCGTCTGCTGGGCCTCCCGCCTGCAGCTCCGGCCTCAGCGGAGTGTCTGTCTGTGTCCCCCGACATTGCAGGGTGTCTGTCCTTCTGCACTAGGCTCCTTGGAGAGCCCAGCTCTGTCTGCCTGTCTGGAATATTTCCGTGCAGCTCAGCTGCCTGCAACAGAACCATCTACAATAGACAACTTCACGGAGCTAGAGAGGAGCGGTCACCCCTTTCTAGACACTGCGTGGCTCAGGGCACCAAGGTCTCCCGTCAGGGGAAGAAAACCAGTCTCGCTGTGGAAGTGACCACTGCGGATGCACCAAAGGTCACCCACCGGGTGGCATTTTGACACGGTGAACTGTGTTACTTGAGCGTTAGTTCAATTTTTTTTAAAAAGTGAAGGATCAGGGATACGGCTCAGTGGCCAGCACCTGCCTGCAAGCACAAGGTCCTGAGTTCGAGTCCCGGTACCAAAATCAAAACCAAATCATGAAACCATGTCCAGTATTCAAAGCACTACCGTTTTCTTGCGTGACCTCATGATTAAAAGAGGAACGCGTCCAAAATCATCGTGGATCAAAGATGTCATCTTATGACTTTGTAAAGATCCCCACAATGTCTCACCACCACAAGTGAATCAGAAAGGCACAGGACCAGGGTTTAGGGTGACCGCTGAGCCATTGCAAACGGTTACGATTCTGCAAAAGCCTCCCCGGGACTGGCCACAGAGGTCGGAAGACAAGTGTGCACCAGGCTGTCAGTGAATTCTGCACGTGCAAATGGCCGTGCAGGAGGTGTGATCACCTCAAAACCAGCCTCCACCAGGCGGCCATGATCAGCACCCCAAGTCGGGCACCGACAGTGTCAGTGTCACCCCGTGTGTCCGCACAGCAGCCCTGGAGGTGTGCCCACTGTTACCAACTACACCAAATGTTGTTTGTAGTTGTTTTTATTGCTTCTTGGCACTGGGAGACTCCCCAAGTTCACAGGGTTCAGTCTTCAGAGCTTTGCAGACGGGCACTGGCCCTGGGCTCCCCCCAGCTCCTCAAAGGCACCCCAGTGGCTTCCCCCTTATAACTGGCTGCCTGGCTTTGATGGGAGGTGCCCGGGTCCAGGCTCTGTCTGCTGGGAGCTGCTTTGTCTGCAAACACTGGTTGCTCTGGGGCGCCCCAGGACCTTCTCTGCTTCACTGACATTTAATTCTGCTGTCTTTGCATGATAGTGCTGGTGGGGAGCCCTGGGGGGCAGGCCCAGGCTGCCTGAGGTCTCAGGCTCCTGCTGAGGTCTCTGGCTGTACCCAGATGGTGAAGACGGTACATAGTGAATAACAATTATATATGTATATATTCTATGTTATATGCAAGTTATATATTATATATAATTATTTATACACTTATATGTAAATGTATAGCTATTAAGACGTATAGATATTAATATATTATAGAAATATACAATTCTTAATTGCATTACAGAAACATAATTAATATATAATATAATTATTAACATATAGTATAATTATAATTATATGATTATTAGTTATATAAGTATTGGTATACAGTATATGAGTATGTAATTATTAATTGAGCATAATATATGTATATTATATGGTAATTATGAATATAGCATATGAATATATAATTATCAATAGACTCTGTAATGTAATTATTAATATATGTCACATTATTATTAGTGTATATTATATTTAAATAAATGATTATTTTTATCTAAGCATTTGACAGTATTTTGTGTAGCATATAATTATTAATACATTATATTTGATACATAATTATTGATACATATTACGTGAGTGTAATTAGCATTATTTATTGAGTTATTACATAATATATAATTATTACTATCACATGAATATCATTGTTAAATATATATGAATGTATAATCATTGCTATATAATATGATTATTAATATATAATATACAATTGTTAGCGTATGTTATACAGTTATTAATATGTTATATAGATATACAATTTTCAATGTGTTGATATAAGATGTAATTATTAATGTGTTAAATGAATATGTAATTATTAATATATATTTCTGCATTAATACATGTATTAATATAGAGAGACAAACACTGATTACCAGCTCATTCATGGATAATCCATCAAATCAGAAATCCAAACTGTGCAGTTCATGCCAAAACCGTATATTCTAATGCACTTAAACGAACTGCTCTGAATATTTCACTTTACGAAAAAATCACAAATAAAGAACAGACATCTGATTCTAAGCCGCAGCCAGTGAGATCCACTTTAATGGCCAATATTTATTCATTAGTTACTGTATTTTAGAATATTTCCAAATGTATATAGCATGCACTATTTGTACCTATCTTAAATATGTAAGACAGAATGGTGGACATGAACATATAGATATATTTAAATATATATATATATATATATATATATATATATATATTTGATACTAGCAGGAATCGAACTCAGGACCTTGCACTTGCCTGATTGTTGGCTGCTTGTGCCACTGAGCCGTGTACAAATGGCTGTTCTGAAGGAATTTGCAGGCGGGCGGGTAGGGATGCAGGAGGCAGGCGGGCTGCTGGCCACGAGGTCCAGCCCGGCGTCCACACGGACGGTCAGCTTTCCCGGGTTCCGGGTGCTGGACACAGAGTCCGGAAGGTTCCCTCCTGGGAGGTGCTGATGGGACACAGCCGTGAGGCTCAGTGTTGTCCCTGTGGGGGAATCGACTTGGGTCTCACCCAGTTCGATTTGCAACCAGAATTATACGGAGAGAATGGCAATTGCTGGCAAAATTAATATGCAATAATGCATAATTATGCAAATGCAGGCAGCCGTGTATCCTACGTGTTAGACATAATTTTGCATTTGCTTCACGGGACATTTTCTGAGTTGCATATGAAAACACTGAACTTAAAAGAATGCAACCTTAAAAAGATAAAAAGTCACTAATCCACGGATAAACTACAAATGCATTATGTAGATATTTAATGATATTAGTATGAGGAAATTTTTAAAAGTCAGCAGAATAACCCAGAGTCCATTTGCACATATCCTAAATGCTAATGATTTTGTAATTTCAGGGGGAAAATCTCACAACTTTCTACATAGAATCAGTATCTCAAATGTTACGCTGCAGGCCGGCTTCCTGCTTTGGAAAAATACTTTCAAGGACATTTTAAAAAGTAGGTCAGACCGTCATTGCACTGTGATATTAAGGAGCTGACAGTGACTTCAAGTGTAAAAAGTTTAAAAAGCCCACAGCACGTGGATCAAATGCCTGCAAACAAACACAGTTGTCATTTACCGTCAACCAGTTTCGGGCCTCTAAGGTTAAAAAAAAAAGATTGTGAGTTTGCTTTTACAACGTAAACTCAGCGTGCTGGCGATCTGAGCACTCAGGAGGCTGAGGCAGGAAGCTCCCGTCCGTTAGGGGCCAGCCTGGGCTACCAGCGAGTTCAAAGACCAGAAGTACATAGCGAGACCCAAACCAGCACAGAAATAAATGACTTTAGGGTGATCGGGCTGGACGAGAAACCTGGTGGAATCTGTATGTGCACGATTTCTCTTTGCAAGCCTGATTATCGAATCCTTTAAGTTGAGTAGGGCTGAAAGTCAACCTATACTCCTTTGCACAGAAGACATGCTTTCAAAAATAATAATAATAATAATGGCAGCCTTCGTAAGGCCAGTGTAGACCTGTCAGGCAGATGCTAACCGTTTACCCCTTATAGACAGGCCGACTCACACTGAGCTTGTTATCTTCCTCCCCACGGAAAGTCTGTCTTTTTATTATTAAAAAAGCCTGCTCCCCGCCTGGTGACACACTCAGCCCCCACTCGGGCTGGCATAATCATAATTCTCTGGAACGTTGTCTCACTGAGGCGGAATTTTCCTGGCACCAATGAGGGCGGCGTCACACGGGACCAGGCCTGACGTGTGCAAAGCGACTCCCTGCCCGTCCGAATGACCGCCCGAGCTCTGAGAACTCTGCAAAATGCCGCTCAGGCCGGCTTGGGAACGACCACCCTGCATCACACATACTGAAAGCTTTCCACCCATCCGAGACCAAGGCCACCCTCACCCGCTGCAAGGCTGGGATGCCTGTGTGACCTCCACAGAGCCGTGTCGCCCTGTCGCGCCCATTCTGCCCAGCGGTGCACGGAGAAGGCTCCTTCTGCACATCCTATAGGTGTGTGCGTGCTGCTGATGCGGTTGCCATGGCAACAGGTACATCCAACCCCATCAGCCCGTTTCCCAGGACAGGGCGCCATGTTTGCTGAGCGACATCCAGACCTGCACCGTCCCTCTCTTGCAGGTCATCTCCTCCCCGCAGTGTCCTCTCTCCGGGACACTCCAGCACCAGGAACACCGGCCTTGCGGCGTCCGTGTCGTGGCTCGGAGTTCGAATCCCCTCCACCCCATCCCACCAAAGGCTCGGGTGTGGACTGGGCACCACCGCACGCTTCGCTGGGTCCACCCATGGCGAGGTCATTGATTCAGCATCCTGCAAAAGTAGAGAAATCCTTTGCGCTGGGCTCTGACGTCCACCTGCAGCACTGTGCACCCCTGAGCGTGGTGACGCGTCCTCAGAGACTGACCTGAGGAATCACAAGGCGTCCGTTCAGATGCAGACGGAGAGGCTGGGGGCTCTTATCCCAAAGGTCCTCCAAGGGCCAAGGCTCCTCTAAAAGACGGGGAGACCAGAGCGGATGTCAGGAGCGCTCCTGCACCCCTTGCAAAAAGTCAAAGCCAGAGCAAAGCTCTGTGCACCACACCGAGGGGGGTTCCAGAAGAAATGGGGCTCAGAAAGCAGATCCAGCAGATCCGAGGAGCATCTCGGACCCGAGCACCAAGATACATGTGGGATGTATATGCAGATATATGCAGATATATGTAAATATATGCCAAGATACATGTGACATATCTATGCAAATATATGCAGATACATGTAAATATATGCCAAGATACATGTGGAATGTCTATGCAAATACATGTAGATATATGTAAATATATGTCAAGATCTATGTAAAATATCTATGCAGATATATGTAAATATATGCCAAGATCTATGTAAAGTAAGTCAAAGAAAACACAGGCTGGAGGCTTTGCAGACCATGCAGCAGCTGTCTCTTGGGGTCACACTTGCTACTGAAGCTCCCACATCCAGCTGCAAAGTGCAACCAGCCCCAGCCAGCTGCACAGGACGCCCGGGCGGTGGGCTGGTGTCAGGATTCCTGCAAGCACGGGACCCCGCAGCCTGGCAGCAAACGGCCCTGCACGCAGAGGGCACAGCCACCAGGAGGCTCCTGCCTGGCCTGGGATGTTTGCTCTTTGCTGTTGTGTCTGGCCCACAGCCGCTCACCGGGACCTCCAGGGCTCTGCAGGGTGGCAGCCCTCAGAGCTGCAAATGCATCCGGCTCGTGCAAGAACAGAGCGCCAGGGCGGCCACACCAAGGGGCTGCTGCACCCGGACACCACCAGCCCAAGGCGATCCTAACAGCGGGTTCCAGGGTTGCCGGGGCCCAGCAAGCAGCCTCCAACCCCCAACCTGGCACCACTGGAGCCAGCACCCTGTGCACCCTGCTCCCAAAGGTGCCAGTCAGCAGAGGCCGGGCAGATCCTGCTGTGACCCCAGAGTGTGAGGGGGGAGATGCACAGACTGGCACGGGGACGCCTGTGCACATTTGGGTGGCAGCAAGGTTCAGGGCACCGGGAGCACCTGCCGTCCCTGCAGCCAATGCACCAGCTGTGACAACCAGGCAGAGCCCTGGTGGCCCACCAGGGGGACGGACAGGAGCCGCCGGCTGCAGAGGACGAGCCCAGACCCACATCCCAGAGCCAGGGAGGGCCTCACCCAGCACAGTACCCTCTGCAGGGCTGGCTGGGTCACCCAGCTTCACCCGGCACAGCACCCTCTGCAGGACTGGCTGGGTCACCCAGCTTCACCCAGCACAGCACCCTCTGCAGACTGGCTGGGTCACCCGGCCTCACCCGGCACAGCACCCTCCGCAGGGCTGGCTGGGTCACCCGGCCTCACCCGGCACAGCACCCTCCACAGGGCTGGCTGGGTCACCCGGCCTCACCCGGCACAGCACCCTCTGCAGACCTGGCTGGGTCACCCGGCCTCACCCGGCACAGCACCCTCTGCAGACCTGGCTGGGTCACCCGGCCTCACCCGGCACAGCACCCTCTGCAGGACTGGCTGGGTCACCCAGCTTCACCCAGCACAGCACCCTCTGCAGACTGGCTGGGTCACCTGGCCTCACCCGGCACAGCACCCTCTGCAGGGCTGGCTGGGTCACCCGGCCTCACCCGGCACAGCACCCTCCACAGGGCTGGCTGGGTCACCCGGCCTCACCCGGCACAGCACCATCTGCAGGGCTGGCTGGGTCACCCGGCATCACCCGGCACAGCACCCTCCGCAGGGCTGGCTGGGTCACCCGGCCTCACCCGGCACAGCACCCTCTGCAGACCTGGCTGGGTCACCCGGCCTCACCCGGCACAGCACCCTCTGCAGACCTGGCTGGGTCACCCGGCATCACCCGGCACAGCACCCTCCGCAGACCTGGCTGGGTCACCGGCCGGATTCCAGATGTGACCTGGACACCACACCGACCGGGGCACCGGGAAACCTAATGTCACTGCGTCCTATTTTATTTTAGTTTTCTGGTTGTCGAGGTCTTCACTTAAGTTGCTGGCTTTGTTTTGCACGGCTTCCTGTTGTCTTTCCTGGGCTGTTTGTCAGCTTTTCACCCTCCAGCTTGGCCCTCCTGCACTTCCAGCCGTTTATCTCTGTTTTCTGCCGCTGTCCTGACGTCCTTCCCAAACCCACCCAAGAGGAAAATGGGTCGGCTATGGGAGCTCACGGCCTGCCAGGGCCCGGCCTGCGGTAGATCTTAGGACATAAGTGCAGATCTCGCTCCGAAGGTTACAGGTTTCCCAGGAATACTTAGCACCGTTTGCAAACTGCTACAGTGTGCTCAATGCTGCCGTTTTTATTAATTTTATTAATTTTTATTTATTTATTATGTATCAATTATTGATTTATTAATTATTAAATAAATTTGTTGATCACTAATTAATTTTATTAATTATCAATTAACTTTGTTACTTGATAATTAATAAAGTTAATTATTAATTAACTTTGTTACTCATTAATTAATTCTATTAATTATTCATTAACTTTTTGGTTATTAATTACTTCTATGAAATATCAATTTACTTTTTGATTATTAATTAAGTTAATTAATTATTAATTACCTTTGTAAATTATTAATTTTGTTAATTATTAATTAACTTGGTCACCCGATAATTAATAAAGTTAATTACTAATTAACTTTGTTAATTATTAATTAATCCTATTAGTTATTAATTAACTTTTGATTATTAATTACTTGTATGAAATATCAATTAACTTTGATTATTGATCAATTTTATTAATTATTAATTAACTTTGTTGATTATGAATCAATTCTATTAATTATTAATTAACTTTGTTTATTATGAATTAATAAAATTAATCATTAATTATGTTTGTTGATTGTTAATTAACTTTGTGAATTATTAATTTTATTAATTGTTAATTAACTTTGTTAATTAATTAACTTTGTTAATTAATTAACTTTGTTAATTAATTAACTTTGTTAATTAATTAACTTTGTTAATTAATAATTGATTTTTTATTGATTGTGCTACTTCATGTCACAATTCTGTCTGTGTAAAGAAGATAAAAACCAACAAAACAAAACAAAACAATAGAGCAAAGCATCCCAGATTTCATTGGCTCTTCTCGCTGGGGTCATAATTATCGCCACAGCCCGGTACCAGACGATTAGGTGTGAACCAAAGAGTTCGCAGTTTCCCGTCCCTAATTACTTAAAGAGGTTGGATCTTGGGACAGACACAAAGACCCAGAACCAGTTACGCCTGGAAGACATCTCTGGGAAGCAGACATTTCCTAAAAACCTTGAGACGAGCGGTCAAACTACCTACCAAGAGCAATTCACAAGCTGCAACCGGGCACACAAATAATTACAATTTGGAAAGTAGATCACGGCGAGATGCAGAAGCAGATTTCTGATCCGGCCAGAACAAGAGCAGGACAGGAGCAGACAGAGGCCAGAAGCAGCCAACAGCGGACTAAATGGACAAAACCAGAAAGCTTCCCTCTAACACCAAGAAGCAGACAAGGATGCCCAGTGTCGCCGCTCCTGTTCAATACGGCTCTGGAAACACTAGCCAGAGCAATCGGGCAAGAGAGAGAAATAACATGCATAAAGACAGGAAAGGAAGAAGTTAAACTATCATTATCTGCACATGACACGGAGTCTGCAAAACTCCACCAGAGGCTTCGGGATTAAATAATTAACTTCACTAGCATAACAAACTACAACAATCAACACTCAAAAAGCGATAGCATTCCTGTACACAAATAACAAACTTACAGAGAGACAAATTAGGGAGATAGTGCCTTTCACAACAGCATCCAAAAATGTAGCACTTAGAAATCAATCTGTTGAAGGATAGAAAAATCCACACATTGAAAACTATAATGCCCTGAAAAGGGAGATCGCACTTAACATCAGAAAATGGAAAGGTATCCCTTGCTCGTGAATAAGAAGGACCAACATTGTGAAAATGGTTGTACTCCTAAAACTCCTACAGAAGGTCAAAACAACCCCAACCAAAATGCCTTTAGTAAGAAGCAGAGCAAACATTCCTGAACGTCATGCGGAACCGGAAGGGATCGAGGATCTCAAAAGCAATTCTGGGCAAGTCAGGGAAAAGAATTATTCCTGAGCTGGGATTATACTGCAGAGCTACAGTGATACAAACTGCTAATGGCAAAACAGAAAATACCCACTGATCAGTCCAGATGCGACTCCAAACACACGCAGCCTCCTTGTCTTTTATGAAGGGGCCAAACATGGTCACTGGAGGCACGACAGGCTCTTTGATAAATGGTGCTGGAAAAACTAGCTCTTTGCACGCTGAAAACTAAAACTGGGCCCAGGCCTATCACCGTGCTCTGAACTAAAATTAAAATGGGTCAAAGATCTAAATATTTAAGCAGCAACACTGAATCTGCTCCAAGACTAGGTACGGAGGGATTTTGAAGACACGGGTAGGCAAAGAGTTCATGAAGAAAACTTCAACTGCACGGGAAATATCGATGAAGAATCAGGCACTAGGGTGTCATCTCTGAAAGCATCATAGCACAGCGATGTACGTGCACCCATGTTTACAGCAGCACAATTTGTAATAGACAGATATTGGAAACAACCCAAATGTCCATTGACTGAAGAATGGATAAAGATGTAGTCTTTGTATACAGTGGAGCACTACTCAGCCCTAAACAATGATAAGCTTGAGATTATGACATCGTTTCCGTAGTGAGAGAAACAGAAAACATAAACTAAGACCAAAATATACAACAGATAGTGTGAAGCAAGGAGAAAGCCTTCCCCAAAGGGAAGAGAAAGGAGACCAATCATATAAGGAAATATGCAAACGAAGCTTTTGTGAATCCTGTAACATTTCTATCTGTTTTTCCGTGTTGCTTTTTAAAATTAAAAACAGGAAAAATAAATCAATAAATGAAATGCATCCTGTAAATTAGTTTATAGTCCTCAGTGATTCTAAAAAGAAACGAACAGGTTGAAGGCTGGGCAGAGAAATGCAGGAATAAAAAATCCTGAAGATATAACAGATATATATACACAGAAACCACCTGCACTGAGTGTGTCCCTGTGTCTGCCTCAATGGCACCCGGCTACTTCATGTTTAAAATGATATAAAAACACAGAATCCTTCTACTGTGACGTTCTTGTTTGTGCATGTGACTAAATGATCATTGCACGACTTACCGTGAGTTTGTTGTGTCATTTAACAGACGCCCTTATGCTGCAAGCCGGGAGCTGTGTGTGCCCACCAGCTCCTCCCGGGCATGAGAGAAAATGCTAATTCATCCCCGTTCTATGCATTTGGAAGATGCATTAGTTTCAGGAGAAATGAATGGAGATCTGGAAGGCATTCAAATTCAAATTGGTACCAACCAGCTCTGCTGACAGGGAAAAACATGGAGACCTGGGAAAAATAGCCGCATATTATGTAAAGTGATCTTCAGCGTTTTAAAGAGAAAGAATCAGCGGTTTTTCAGGGACCTCCAGAGAAGATTTTGCAGTTTGCATAACGATCTGGTTGTCACAAAAATATATCTATATGATTTATGTGGAGAGTCGTCACTGAGTTGCAACAACACATGTTAAATTGGTTGCAATCATTTTTAAAAAATCAATACTTGTAAATTCTGTTATTATCAAATCCATGATATTCAGGTCTTAAAACATGTTCACGTCTTCCTAACGGCAGAAATATAATCTACAGGACAAGCAAGGAAATACATTAACGAATATCTCTGAATGAAATTTCACGGGTGAAATTCTTTACCTATAAATTTGCTTTTATTCTGTTTGAGTTTATTTTGCTGATGACGATGAGATCTGCGCAGCGTACCGTTTCGGCGTGTATTTAATTTTTTGGAAGTAGAAATGGCAGCCTGGAGAGCCCTGACACTGCTTTTTAATATTGTTTCTTTTCTGTGTACTTTATTAAATCAGCAAGACAGGATGGAAATCGGGAGCCTCCCGCCTCAGCCTCCCGCATTTTTAAAATCCCTTTTGGAGGTAGAAGGAGAAATCTCCACACTGTGACTCGCGCCCTTTTGTATGTTAATGTTCTTGGTTTTGTTTTGTTTTTCATTCTGAGAACGGAAACCACCAGGCTCACCCAGGACAGAACCACTGAGCAACTATCTCCCGGCTACAGGGTGCTGGGCTTGGTGCTTTTGCTTTTTGTCGGAATATTTTTTGTTTTTTGGCGGAATATTATTTTTAAGATCAACTCCTGGAAGCCAGAAATAGCAAACACGCTTGAGTCGGGTCCTCTGGGAGGCTGAGGCAGGACAACCTCAATTTCTAAACCAGCCTGCGCAACGTACCGACTTCGGGTGATACATGCTTAAAAGTCAATGTATACAAAAATAAATTTTAAAAAGGCTGAGAACCGAGCTGCGTGTGAGGCCGACCCCGGGACTGAAAAAAAGTTAGATGGATAAACGAAAGATTGCAAAGCAATCAACAACTGCATCGCTCTTTCTGAAGTTTGCCTAAACTTTATTTTTTATTCTAATTTGGCACATGAAGAAGTTAATAAATATACACTGATTTTTCATCAGCTACACACCAAATTTGTCCCCACTTGCCAGGGGTGAGGCTCTGCATGTGCAGGAGTTCAGCTGAAGATATTACAGGAGAAAGCACAGAGACAAGAAAATATTAGTGAAAATGTGGTGTATGTTTATAGCAACACAGGTTGTAATAGCTGAATCTTGAAACCATCCAAATGTCCATCAATTGAAAAATAAAAAAAAGACGGAGGAGGAGGAGGAGGAGGAGGGGGAGGACGAGGAGGAGGAGGAGGAGGAGGAGGAGGAGAAGAAGAAGAAGAAGAAGAAGAAGAAGAAGAAGAAGAAGAAGAAGAAGAAGAAGAAGAAGAAGAAGAAGAAGAAGGAGAATTTGTGGCATTGTTACCCAATGGAGTACTACACAGCTACAAAGAAGGATAAAGTCAAGGCTTGTACATGTCAATGGATCATGAAGCAGACTCATCAGTGAAATAAATCAGACTCGCGTGTGTAAACATCATGTTGTCTCTCTACTATAAAACAACTGAAAGCATAAATAAGATCCAAAATGTACAATAGATATTGTGAAAATCAGAGAGAAAGAAAGCGCTAAACCTCATAATCCAAACTATTTCTGAGATAACAATATGCAATCTATTGACCGGTATTAATCTCCTATGATTTTGTTTTGAAATTCTGTAGTATCATTTTTATTCTTTTTTCAAATTTAAAAAAGTTAAAATGTAAAAAAATTTAAACATTTAAAAAATTTAAAATGTAAAAAAATTTAAAAATTTAAAATATTTAAAATGTAAAAAAATTTTTAAACTTTCAAAATTTAAAAATTTTAAAAATTTAAAATGTAAAAAACTTAAAAAATTTAAAAATTCAAAAAAATTAAAAATTAAAACAAATTTAAATATTTAAAACTAAAAAAAAAAATATGGCTGGGGATTTGGCTCAGAGGCATAAGCAGTTGCCCGGCAAGCGTGAGGTTGTGAGTTTAAGTTCAGGTGCCAAAAAAAAAGAAAAAGTTAGTTTACACTTCTCACGAGCTAAGCAGACTGCGGCCCGGCCTCTCCGTCCCTGGGGCCGCCTTACCCGTCCTGTGCCCCGAGGAGAATCACCCTGGATTTCTGACAGACACACAGACACCCAGGAAGAGCTGCCATGTGGACAATCCGTCACTGTCACGAACCCAACTCAGATTCCTTCCCGAGGTGTAAACCGACTTCCAGAGCGTCAGTGACTGAGCCCCACTAAGCAGCTGGATCCTCACGGACCAGGCAAGCAGCAGGTGCTGGCCCAGCATCCACTCTTCCGTCCTGTCCAGGCCCCCCAGGTGACCCCAAACCAAGCCCACCTGCAGGTTAGCCGCCCCGCACACCCTGCAAGGCACCGCGCTCGTGCACACATGCTCCCCTCTGCTTTGGTATTTTGGGGATCTCTAAACCCTCCACTAACGTGCACACTCTGTCTGTTAACAAATCGAATCACTGTTTGCTTTTGTTCAGCAACTTTCATTCCTAGTCCTGCAAACGGAGGAGCTCAGGGTAAAGAGAGAGCTCGCTCACGCAAAGGGGTGACAATGAACAATGTCAGGTCCCCCAAATTTACAGACCTCGTGCAGAAATGGGCATCTGAAATGTACGGTCGGTGGGAGTGTAGACAGGGGCAGGTCCCATTTGACCCAGTTAGGCATCTTACTTAGTTGGCATTTCTCGGTACATTTTTCTTGGCATCTTCCCCAAAGATTTGGAAACATCCCGCCACGCGATGCATCGCACACCCGGGTTTCTAGCGGCTCCGTTGGTGACAGCCACTCTTGAGCCGGCCCTAAATACAGTCCAGGAGGGGAGAAAGTGGATGTGGATTTTTGCACGGTGGAATACTACTCTGCCATAAAAAAGGATAACACTGAGACATTTCTAGGTTCGCGGAGGCGCTTGAGACCACACTGTTCGGGAAATCAGCTGGACTCACGTCTTCAAATACGACGTGGTTTGTCCCAGGAGGGAAACAGAAAGTGTAAATAAGGCCCAGAATGTGCGACAGGCCCTGGAGGCAGGAGGAACGTGTTCAAATGAGAAGGGGGAAATCAGGAGAAGGAACGGAAAAGAAAATAGACAGAAAAATAGAAACAAAGCTTTGGTGGATGGGGAGGCAGTCAGGAGCAGAATCATCAGAGGCAGCAACCACAGACAGACTGAGTGAATTTATTTTACACCTACGTTCAGTTCTGCAGATTGAAAGTCAAAGACACCCCCGGAGCGTGGGGACAAACGTCGACTTTAATTACCAAGATCGACACGCTCATCGAATCCCGCCCAGGCACGCGTGTGTGCGTGTGAACACGGTCAGGACTTCACAGGAACGACACGTAGGTTTGTGTTACATCAAACAAATGCAAACGAATAAAAATAAAAAACTGGGTATTCGGAGGCTGTGCAAAGTGCTTCGATGTCCAGATTGGCATCTCTGATCCTGCGATGCTCTTTGATATAGCTCGAGGGCTTTGGCGTTCAGTAATTTCTCACTTTTGTGGCCTCAAATGCAGCAAGCAAAGCTGTGGCAGATACTCACCGACCCATTTTCAGTGTTTAATGAATAAAAACAGCCAGATGTGACGGGACATAAAGCTGTAATCTCAGCACTCGTGAGGCTGAAGCGGGAGGGTTCCGGGGACCAGCCTGAGCTCCACGACAAAACTTCACCTCAAAAAAAATACACGAATTAAAGCATCAGTGACGTCTGCTTGTGTCTTTTCTGTCTCGTGCTTATAAGCATATGCATTTTCCAGACTGCCAAGTTTTTAAATTGTTCTGTTAGTCGTGAAGTCGCCCTGCATCCGTATGAGCTGTTATTTGGAGGCGCTCGGTGGAATTTCAGTCAAAGTGTGGGCTCCGTCTCGCCCTCCACGTCTCTGCCCTCGAGTTTCTGCTCTAGGCTGGCCTCGCTTTTAGGTGACCAGGGGACACTGATTTATTGCTTGGAAATCTGGAAAGGGCCACCCCCGTCGTTAAATCTGCAGATGCGTTCAGTGCATTTGACACTCCACCTCAAGGCGATCCTCCTGCCTCAGCCTCCCGCGTGCTGGGATTACAGCTGTGCACCACCACGCCCGGCTTTTCTGTGTATGTGCGTGTGTGTGGAATCATATACAATGCATAAATCTATTTATGTTTCATTTGCGTGTGTGCATATACACAGAATCATGTATATGTAATTATATATTCTTCATAAGATTTATCTATGTGCATATAATCTGTATGCATGCAAAAATATATATTTATGGTTTCTATTTCTATGCATACATGTGTGTAATTGTGCCTATGTAATTATACTTTGCATAAGCAATATTTATGTATATATAATCTGCATTTATATATAAAATATATATAAATCTGCATTTATATATAAAAATAAATGTGTTATTTCTAAGCGTAACATATGCATATGTGATTATGTATAGATAATTGTACATTCTTATGTATTATATAAGGCACACATATATATGTGCATAAAGGTACAAAATGTAGAAGCTCAAAATAACTTGTTTCAATGTCATGTCTCAACATATTTGGTATTAAAATATTTATATAAATTTTTCTTTTCCTCAAAGGCGTATACGTTTTTTGGCAGACTCTGTGTATGCATGAATATATCCGTATAGTCTCTCTGTGTAACCAGAGATTACAACATGTAACTATGAATATACAATCACCTGTAATGTATATTTCTTTCTACCCTGTAAATATTCATAAATGCACATATCATCACTCTACGTATGCACATGCATATGTAATTATGCATGAATAATTGCAAACCTTCATATATTTTATATATGCACATGCAGACTCTCTATCTGCACAGGTATCCATGCTGCACACGTGCATAGCATCTCTATACACATATTCATGCATAAATCTTTATATGTGTGCATAATATATAATCTATCTATGCCTAGATGTATATGCATAAATTTGTAAGTATACACACATCAATTTATGCATATACAGTTATATAATTATCACGTGTGCATAAAATCTGTGTGCAAATGGCATGCATCAGTCCATCTGAAGTTAGAAACCACAGACACACACGCTGCACATTAATGCCTAGATCATCCAGATTTGCAGCATTGCAGAATTTTCTACGTCTCATGTAAACATTAGTTAGGATGATGCCAGAAATGGTTGAAGCTGTTTAAAGCAGTTTGCACTGAGCACACTCGGCCCAAACAGTGATTTCCACATTGCAAGGAGCTTCCGATCCTCTGGGTAGTTAATCCTCAGTCCCAGCAGCTGAGGGGTAAGAATATTCCAGGCAGGCAGACAGAGCCGGGCTCGCTCCCCAGTGCGGAGATAACTTTGGGCTTTTCCTTCTTCCCCTCAAAGCAGAAACTGCACAGAGACACCTTCTCCTTGCTGTCTTCCAAACTTGCAAGCTGGAGCGGGCTCCTTGCCCGGGAGGCCTCACAATGGCTCACGCACAGGCCGGCCTTCCGGAGCTCCCTGCTAAAAATTCCGGAGAACAATAACTTTGCATGCTTCATTTAATTTCTGAAAGTCGCTGGCATAATTCCGAGCCGGCTGAGGGTACTTTGCAAACGTCACGCTGGGCTCAGACCCTGAAGATAATTTCCTGCAGTATTTCTGCTCTGCCTGTATTTGTCAAAACGTCAAGGAGGAATATTTTTGCCCATTTGCATCTGTGAGCTCTCAATAAACAGATTCAGGGTTGGGAACAGTTTAAGCGTTAGCTTTTGGGGTGAATAAGCTTCCTCCGTAATCTCCTATGTAAGCTTCATAATTTGGGGACCTGCTGAGAGGTTACACAGCTTCAGAATAACACATCGCTGTCCAGAGCAGTTAAGGACGATATTGCACATGCAGAATTATTTTTCAAATCAGTATTTCCCAGAGAGCGCATGAGTATATTTACAGCAAACATATTTCCTGTGGGTTTAAAATTCATAATTAGAACTGGGAAACACGAGGTCCTGAATTCGATTCCTGGTACCAAAGAAAATGCATATTTAGCAGTGCCGCGTAGATTTCCATCTGCAAAGTGCTGTCAACGATCTGAGGGTCACTTTTTAAAATGAAACCTGAAGCCAGGTGTGGGGGTGCGTGCGTGTAAAGCCAGCACTCGGGAGGCTGAAGCGGGAGGATCTCTGGGCGTTTGAGGCCAGCTTGGGCCACGTAGAAACATCCTCTATGAAAGAAAACCCAAAAAAATAGACAAAAAATTTTAAAAAACAAATATTCACTACTGAGTGAACGAATAATGTATTTGTGAGTTGAGATTATTAGAATTGTCCAGGTAGGAAAATCCAATAACCTCCCAAAGGCATAAACTTTACACAAAGACCGTCACTATCTACATGATAACAACCCGGAGCTCCCCCTAAATCTCCTATAAACGTTCCTTAAAATACTAAATGTGACCTCTTTCTTAGTCCAGCTCTGCCTGTGGTACGTGTATTAAAAGTTTGTGACTGCATTAGGTAATAATAATTTAGCAACGCACCGTGATGTCCTAGACAGACTTCACACGGGCCAGGAAAAAAGTGCAGAGTTCTGCAGAAAATTTAGCTCCTCGGCACAAGAACGGAGTTAGACGGGATTCGTTTCCACGCAATCATCCTCATAAGTTCCAAACTGCTTCACGCTGGAGGTCGTGAATATGTCCAGCCATGAGGAACAACACAAAATAAAGAAATCTGCCCTTTGCATGGTCTGACAGTCCATAATACAGTCCAAAAAATTATGAAACTACAGAGACTATCCTCGGGGCGCAGCACACACGTGTACGTGCTAACGTCCTGGGAGGCTGAGGCAGGACAGTCTCAGACTTGAGTCTGGTGAACAACTTAGCAAAGAACGTGTTACAAAATAACATCAAATCCAAAATGTAGCTTTGATAAATTGTGCTGCCATCACGACACACCACAAACGTTCACTACTAAATAGGCTTTTTTTCCCAAATAAATAAATAAAAATAAATTCAAGAGGCTCAGTATGTAGCTCAGGGTGAAGGCTCTAGATTCGGTCCATGGAACCACAAAGGAACAAAAACAGAAAAACCCAGAGGTGCAGGGAAAAGAATTCAAAACACTTTGAAGATCAAGGGCTGAGCACTACGCAAGACTTTGCTTTGCACTGAGAAAAGCCATTTTTAAATAAGCAAAAGCAGTAACAATCACTGTTTCTTAGAAACTGCAAAGTCCTCAGAGACACGAACAAACTCAGACGCTTCTTTTTCCAGATCTGTAAGTCAACGTGGAGCACAGGGCCAGCGGGGTCCTCGGGGCACCAAGCACCAAAAGGTACTTGTAAGGTGGCGACAGGTGATGTGTCAGCTGCTGACGATTCCTTAACGTTATGGTTTGAAATTCTGCACCATTTCCTCCCTTCGTTTCTGTGTTGCATGTTTTAATTTATTTTTTGTAGAGATGTCTGGGGTTGCTTGGGAGATTTTTCCAAAATGCAAAAGAGTATCTACGCTCATCTGGTTTCGGGCTCACCCGCAGGCCCCAGAAAAATATGAGCAAAACCTTGAAGAAAGGAGAAGCTTCCCTCGGAACCCAGAGACAGCTTTTAGGTGTCACAGCGACTTTACGAAACTACATGGTGTTCATACATTCACATGAAAACACACACATTTAAGAAAGACCTGAATGGATAAGGAATGAAGTATGTTTGCACGGTGGAATACTACTCAGCCACGAACAAGGACGGGCCTCAGGCTTCTCCAGGTAAATGGGTGCAACTAGAGACTGTGCTCACAAATATGTGAATTAAATCAGATTTTCATGCATAAACATCATATTGTCTTACTAGTGTGAGAAGCTGAAAGGCAGCACCCGTTCCTAACAGATACATCTTGGAAGCGGCCTCGACGTCGATCAGCAGATGAATGGATCAAGAGAACTTATTTGCACAGCGTGGAGTACTACTCAGCGATGAAAAAGGATAGTTTGCTTTGCCCAGACGCACTGTGTACACTAATCCTGAGGCATCGGAGGACTCTACACACAGGACCATTCTGAAAATAAAATTTAACCCACCGTATTGAGAGAGAGAAATAAAGCACTGAGCACCCACACCCGCGAAGATTACACGGACATCACCACTATGAAATGGTATTTTATTTATTTTGATTGTGTATGTGCCTTGTGTGGTATTTTATTTGCTTTTCCGGGTCACACGTGGCTCACCTCTGTGTCGGGGACCTGGATCGTCTTCTGTTTCTTTACCCCACTCTGCACATCTTTTCTACAAATGCTTTTTTGTCTACCTTGCTTTATTCTTTATTTATATTTCCATTTTCTCCCAGAACTAAAATCACCCAATATTTAGTTTTCTAGCTCTGGTTTATTGCTCTTAACGTGGTGTTCTGAATTTACACCCATTTTCCAATAAATGACTGAATTCTGTTCTTCTTCATGGCCAAATAATATTCTATATATATATATATATATATATATATCACATTCTTTGTCCATTACTTTTTAAAATTTAATCATAAACAGGACAATCATAAATAGTAAGTGGAAGGCAAACAAAAGTCTTCTTACCTGATTAAAAATTAACCAAAAATAATCCTCTGAGATCGAGCAATCATACTTTCCCCAAATTAATAGGATCAAACTACATTATTTTCGCCCTGGAATACTACCAGAGTCCAAACATGGAAATATTGCACAAAGACAAATATATTTTTAAAATACTGTAACACGGATTTTTCTATTATTTTTGCTCAGTGCTTGCTGTTAACTATTAAAAACTGATTTTTAAGGAAAACGTCCTTTTGAATGAAAATCAATTTAAATATTAGGACACAACTCCAAGAAATGCAGTTGAATCAGAAGGAAAATATTTTGAAAATAATTTCGTAAAGCATGCAATAGAGCGGAAACTATTTTCATTTAGCAGAACAATTTAAAAGTTGTGGGAAAATACTTTTATCTAAGTGAGAACGTTAAACACACACTATTTCCACGACGTGTTTGAGAATCTGCGGCAGCTTCACGGCAATTTGAGCCTCAGCCACCAGCCGCGTCTTCTGCACATTCTCTGATCGATGCTGAAATCTCAGCGTTTCTAAGCAGGGTTATTTATCGAGCACCATTTCTCTCTGCGGTAAGGGCAGGGAAATCCTTGAACCCTGGGCTACAAGGGCCACAATCAGAGAACACGGGAGTTCTGTGAGAGCCCCTGAGATGAGCTGATGATAATTCCCCAACAGGGACCCTCCCCTTAAAGAGGGCTGCAGTCCATATGAAAGCCTTCCACAAATAATCCACCTTCAAAGCATAAAAATCTCGTCCTGCACATAACTGACAAAGCACCTCCTGATGGAAGACACCCTGAGACATTTTACCGAGTGGACCCATTTTCTAGGGAGCAAGACTCATTGGGGTCACTGGAGTACTATGCAGCTATGAAGAGTAATTTCTTCTCGGTAGCGAGAAAATTAATCATGCAGTCAGCCGTATTCCGATGGTCTACGGTCGCCGTCGAGAACATTGACTTGAGAAGTTGGCTTCAGGCCCCCAAGATTAGGAAAGCTTATTTCTGGGTGAGTCACGGCGGTGTGACCTCGAGAACCGTGTCTGATTCTCTGACTCTTTTCCTCCTGTTTACTCCCAAGCAAAAAGGGCGTCTGTGGTTAGCGGTGCACGGGGCACTGGGTTCGAGTCCTGCCAGCAGCTTGAAGGGTCTTAAGAAGCCGGTGAAGAGAATCACAGAGGTTCTGGGTCTCAGTAAGATGGTGGCTGCTGTGGTGAACCTTGATAATGGACCTTAATGGTGCCCTGTTAGCAAAGGGACCATCTGAGCACTGTGCTAAGTTATTCATGACCTTACCGCAGAGCTGCCTCCTCTTGTGCATCAGAGGTAGCATTCACCCATTGCACACCTTAACCTGCGCGTTTGCAAAGCGCCACTCTGATCCTCAAATTTCACTGTGCCCTCTGGAGAGGCCCGGGAGGTTGGTAACAGACACGTCCGGATGTCACCAGGGGCCATCGAAATGGAGGTGTCCTCTCTGGCCCTGGTCCCTCACCCTGCTTGTGGGACACCATGAACAGAGAACATTTTTCCACCCATGCTGGTCCATGCCCCGTTTCCATCTTGGTGAAGACCCCTCTGAAACTCTGAGCCCAGTGAACCCTCTTCTTTAAGCGGTGCATGCTGGATATTTTGTACCAGCAACACGAAAGCCGATCAATACAATCAATATCCCTGTCTTTGTGTCCCGGGGCCATCGTGGGGTCAAATGCAGGGGGGCTGAGGTGCAAGCTTTGCAATATGGTGGCAACATCTCTGAAGACCACGGCAGCTGCTAAGTGACTGACTACAAGAATGTAACGTGAATTATCTAGACAGGCAGTTCTGGGCACAAAACAGACTTCTACGCAAATAAAATCTTGTTAATTTTTAGTTGTAAGCCATTGTGTGAAATATTCTTGAATTATAAAGAAATGGAACTACAAGACAAATTGATAGAGGGTATGTTTAAAAGAAATTCATATAATGCCTGCTCGGTAATCCACATTCCACTCTGGAGGTGGGATCACAAAACACAGTCAATGTTTATATTAAAAATAAAAATGACTACCATAAAGATCGCATTCTGATGGACGCCTTTAAAACGATCTCTGTTGCTTGAATATTCTTGAATTATACCATTTGTACCTTTTAAATTTTTTGGTACTATGCCCGCATTCTCACCCGTATTTAAAGCAGTGTATTTTCCTAATTTTTTCAATGAACTAAAGGAATTCAAGCCATCGATGGTGATCGCTGTTAAATTAAAAAAAAAAAAAAAAAAAAAAAAACTACCTTTTTTCCTCCTTCCTCTTCTGATGCTTCTCCAAAACCAAACTGACACCAAAGCTCGCTGTTCCGGATCAATTATGACACTGATCCAGCCACGACGGTGCAGCTGGACACACTCAGGAAAAACGATACCCAGAACGACTGCAGAATGACTAACGGATGGCGGATCAGAGCTTTGGGAGCCACGGAGAGCGTTTTAAAGACACTCGGTGGCAATCTGGTTTTTTTTATTATGATGCCTCTACTGCAATACAACCAAACATTCGCTGTATTACTTTAAATCACATTTCTGAATGTTGCCCAGCAGGTTTCTGGAAATAGTCATTAATAACCAGCCGTTAATTAACTAGAGGACTTTTTAGTATCGCAAAGACCTGGGTTCCGTTCCCAGCAGTGCAAAAATATTTAAAATAAAAAAGACGACCTGCCCAAACTCTTGTGTTTGGCTTTTCCACAAATAATAAATAAATAGAGCCAGTGAGTTTGGCATCCTGCACACTGCTGTCTCTTTTCCTATTTAAAAGAGTCTCTTTCTAAAGCTCACCGATTTTATTTACATTTAAAGTAGACTAAATTCAGGCAGACGACTTTGTAAAGCAGAGCAGCCAGCTTCTAGTAAAAGCCAAAGTCATTTTCTGTTCTGACGAGGGTTTCCTCACAGGGTGCATGGTCGGTAGAAATTCTGGTGCTGGTTTCTGTTTACAAATTTCAAAAAAATAAATAAGTCACAGAGCTAACCTGTTGCACGCTCCTGCAATATCCATCCATTTCTGTCCTCTAAAATGCATGAATCGCCAGGAGCCCTGATTTATTCAGAAGCTCTGAAATGAACAGGACTCGGCTCCTCGACGATAAAAAATGTACAAACACAGAGGTACAGTAATAGTAACTTTTGCTATTGGAGACCACTGTGTGCTATTTCTCCTTAGAATGCCCGGGGAGGCCCGTCACATCTTGATTCGTCTAGTGCAAAGCAGAGATAGCTCGAACCTCGCTTCACAAAGTAGGTTTGCAAAAAGCTGGGTGCTTTATAAAACAAAAAATGTCAATCAACTCACAAAAGTGGAGAATCAGTTTCTGTAATCCTGTGTGCATCTCTGCTTCAAAAATGATGCATTAGCAAAGCGGCATTTAAAATCTGGGTTTGAAACGGTGATAAGTATCCAAATATTGGAACGGGCAGAAGTCACAAGATTTTAAAAGTTACCAAGACGCTTAGGTATTGAGGCAAACAGAAGTCAGAATATTTTTTAAATATTTCCTTGGGCTTTTTGAAATAAAAAGTAAAAAAAGCAGGAGGAGATTCCTGCTGAGATCCAGACAAAGGCTTGAAGTAAACATAGAAATTCTAAATCGTAACACTTTAATGCATACGCCAGACCCTCAATGCAAACGTGCCAGCTGGCGAATGTTTAGACTGCAGAGCGACTCTACAAGCGGATTTTGCAAACTTGAGCTTCTCTGATAAAACTGGCCGAAGCTGTTTTTACCCTTCATCCACAGGAAGTACGTGCATCCGTCCATTTTCTGTGGCTATAATAAACTGCATGAGGGTTGGCGTTATAATTTTAAACTCACAGTTTTAGACAAGGAAAGAAAATGCCAAGCTGGCGGCCCCATCGGGCTGACCGTTGGCAGGCGCTTCTGTGCTGAGCATCCCTCAAAGGCGCCGTGACATGATAGACCTGCCATCCAGCCCGTGGACCCCTGAGAAGCACTCAACAACCAAACGTAGCAATGCCAGAATTTATATGACTATTTTTCTTTTTCTTTTAATTTATCTGCAAGCCCTGTCCCACTGCGCGTAATGGTAAGCCACAGCAACAATCAGTGATAATCAGCATTCTGCATGGAAATATTCTAGGTCTGGTGGTTTTTAATTTGTATATCGTCAGGTTAATTAGTCAATCAAGAAGCGTGAAATCCCAAGTCTGTATCAATAGGCAAAAATCTGCTAGATAATAATCAACTATCTTGTCTTAGAGGGTCAACGATAAACACACAAAGATTCACAAATACGACTCCAGTGAAAACAGGCGTCTTCCCATACAGCAAACGTAAATATACGGTAAATCTTGGTTTCTGAGCCTAATTCCTTCTGGACACGCTCTTGTTATCCAAAGCACTTGGATACTGATGCAAATTTCCTCCTGAGAAGTTGTGCGAACTCAGATGATTCGATCCACTACCCTAAAACCGTCATAGAAAAAATATGTCACCACTAAAATGTAATAAAAAGTAATAAAGAAAATGCAAACTATTAAAAAAAAATAAGCCAAGAGCCTGCACATGCCTTTGCAAGGGTTTTTGGCTGGCATGAGGGAGATGCCCTGGTTTTGATCCCATAACAAAAAGCTGCAAAATAATTCATATCTGGTGCATATAACTCAGAATCTGGTATAGAAGTCAATCAACAACTGCTCACAGAGAATCATATGCCAGTAAAGTGACCCAAAATATCTCAGGAAGATTTGTTTAAATTACATGGTATTATTCCCACATAAGAACGCCCCGTCCCATTATCTTTCTTTGCATGATGATATAAAATTTATCGCCTCTGAGCCAACAGTGTAAGTCAGTCATTTATTATAATTTTCTTGCATTTTATCACATTAAAACGTTAATGTCGAGCACTGAGGGTTTTTATCGTATTCTTTTATCTGCAGGAGCAAGATAATTATATGCCAAAAATTGAGATATTTAACAGTCGAGTTAAATTCATATTACATCCAATGATCCTCTAGTACTTAATTATAGTGTACGCTGTTACCCTGTAATACACTCTATTTTATTGAAAACTATCCATTTATCATTATGGTATCATTACCACAACATTTACAGGTTCACACAGGGTTTCTCTATCATTTGACGTTTTCATCCCAATTTTTTCTCATCAAGATCCTCTCGGTGTTTTTAACTTGCAGAGCCAAAGACTGCAACTTTATGACTTAATTGTATTCTACTGATTGAACTTGAAAGATTAACTAAGCTTTTGGCTGTGTCCCAGAAAGTGAAATCCCCAGTATTTTTTTTTTATTTTAAAAAAAGATTAAAATAAAAGAGGACATAACAAGACAACAATACAGGTCAGAACAGAATAATTGAAGCCACATAGTGCTTCATCAAAAGACACCCAACTTAATAGTAGGTATCATGGTGTCTTTTTCCTTGAAATATTTGAAAATAACTTCATATAGTACAGCATCAAACATAACAAGACAGTGTGCAACCATTCAAGAGAATGAAAGTATTACAGGGTATTAGAACCCGCTAACAGAAAACAAACAACGGTTTCTATATTATCTCTTTGCCTATAAAAAATTTTGTTTATTCAATCACATATAGTAAAATATAGTAAGATACAACATGTTAAAATCAATGGAAACAGATGAACAGCAGCTTGATGGGACTTCAAAACAAGCTGATATTAAATCAGCACTAGCTATCATGATGTCTTGTTTTCTTCAAAATAGCTGTTCATAGACAATAAAATAAAACAACTCAGAATAAAATCATTCCAATTAATGAATGAGAACATTATAAGGCTTCAAAGCAATATAATGGGGAACCATGATTACCATAAACTTTTATGAATGCTTACCATTTCTTACACTAGGGAAACTATTCGGTATTCATGCATGTGAGTTTGATTTATTGCACTTGTGAGTATGATCCCCAGTATTTTAAGTTGCATCTGCATCTGCATTGTGACGTTTTTATACCGACTCAGGAAACCTGATGAGTGCAATGCAATAAATAAACCATGAGCTCCTATTCAAACGTTCTGTCCATCCCTACAACACCATAAGATGCTTAGAGCCAGCTCGGTGTTTTGCATGTGTGACAACCTGCAAAATCAGAGCAGAAAGGCACGAGCTTCTCCGTTAGGTAAATGGGACTGTGCGTGTCTCTACGGGCAAAGATCTGAGTTGCCCGGTACAATTCTAACAACGGAAAAACTATTTATGTTTGAAAAATTGACATTCAGCTAATGTGGGCCTAGCTAGGAGGCTGGTTCTTGGTGAATTAGCGTGTTTCCTCTCCTGATCGTGATCTGATAAACATCAACCCAGAAAGAATTGTTCATTCATGGCTTTGCACACAAAAGTGACTTTAAAATGGGTTCGATGCGTACAGTGCAACGTGTTAGCTAACTGACTGCAAAAACTGCAAAAAATAAAAGTATACGTGAAAATCGTAACAGTGAAGAGGAGACACTTAATGGTTCTTTGTTTTGGTCTGCGTGTCTCTGTGCAGCTCAAGCTCGCACCAGCACGCTGGCTGCAAACTCACGGAGCGGCTCCTGCCTCAGCCTCCCACCCAAGTGCCGGATCTGCAGGTTTGCACGTCCTGGAGGATGTTGCCGACCCAAACTGTGAAAGCCATTTTGCACCGAGCCCCGTTTGCAGCCCGTAACGCCCAGGCTCATTGCACGGAGGTATTACACGCCACATACACCTTTATTCTTTCTTTAACTCTGACCTGGTCGCTTTCTCATTCCTGAGACAAACTACTCAGCCTCTGTCAGTTAAAGGAGGAAGGTCGCCGCGTCGGCCCACATTTTGCAGACGTTTGCATCTGTCGTTGGCTCCCTCCAAGACAGAGCAGCACGGAGACGGGCAGGAAGCAGCTAAAGAGCAAACCCCGCTTTCCCCTCGAGTCCCCCAGCTTGCAAGGCTTTCGGGAGGAGCTCGAAGACACTCACAACAATGGAAAACCGTTTACTGGCTACAGCGGCCCTACAGACAGTGACCCTCAGTGTAATTCAGTAATTCACACTCATGGCGTCCTCCAGCTGTGGACGCCTCACGCCTTCAAACAATATCCAGATGACAAGAATAAAGCCTGACAATCCTCCTTCCTCCCCATCCAGCTACATCTCCATGTCCTTCCCATCCCAAAAAACATCTATTTCCCTGGTGTCGTATTTTGCTTTTAAATGCATTTTGGGGTTCGCAGGAGAAACCTTCCGACGCAGGGCCTGTATATGGTTTCAGTGCATGTGCACTTTCCTGCACGACACCCAAATTTATCTTTCTTTGGACCCTAAAAATAAAACACCCAAATGAAAATGGGCAAGCGGGATTAATAGACTGCACAGAAAAAGTTCAAACGCACAGTAAACCCTTGCAGAAATGTTCAGTGTCACCGTCAGAGAAAAGCAAACAGAAACAATCCCGAGAGTGACTCTTACCCCGCAAAGAATGGCCATCAGCAAAAACTCAAATGCTAGTAAACACTTGCGGAGCTGTGGGGGGACACAGACCCATCTGTGCTGTGCTGGGAATGTAAGCCATCGCCATCACCATAAAAATCGCTGTTCAGATTCCTCAAAGTCTGAAACTGAAAATTGCATCCCGCCCAGCCATTGCTCTCCGGCGTATTTTTCCAAAAGTATTCAAGCTGTTATAATACAGGGACCCACACGAATCCAAGCTCACAGCAGCACGATCGTCAGCAGCTACGTTCCGAACGTGATCTGTAAGTCCATCAACACATGAACGGATAAAGAAAATGTATTTTATAACAGCCGTTGGGCCACGTTTCCATATTTACAACAGACAAGGAAATTTGAAACTCACTGTATCCTAAAGAAATCTGCCTAAAGAGAGTCAAATCAAAGCCTTAAAAGGTAAACACAAGGTTCTTTTTGCCTTACATACATAATTAAATTAGGCAACCATTTCCCCAAATTGATCCATTGATTCTATAGAATTCAAAATGTTTAATCTGCGTTGCATTTTGTTATTCTTCTTAACTGTGCTAGAATTTATCTGTCATTTTTTATACATTTCCTGCAGCACACTTGAGTTTTCTCACCCTATTTATAACATATTTCAGGGTCATTCTATTCAGATTAATCCAGCTTTCTTTATATTGTATGTAACATTCCAATTTAGAAAGCAATAAATTTGATCAATAAAATTTTTCAGAACGAAAGCACTCAGTTTCTATATTTAATGGCCCAACTCAAAAATCATGCATGAAAAAATTTATAGAAAAATGCAAGGTTTATAGGTAATTATTTTTCTTGAATAAGCAAAATAAATTTAAAATTGCAAGTCCAGGAGAAAACACATTTGAACACAACTTCTTGCTAACACAGTGTGCACCAGCCTTTTGGGCAGGGATTGGTGGTGCGAACTGTTGTTTAAATCCACCAAATCTGAATTTCTACATAATCAATGCATACGCCAGGAGCTGGGTTCCAGTTGTCTTCAGATGGTGGACGAGGTCAGACTCTCTGTGTCTGTGATGAGGACGCGGGTCCCATCCACGAGGCTCCACCTTCTGACACCAGCACCCTGAACATCAGGCTTTCAATGCACGAATTTGGGGAAATAGCAGACGGTCTGCAGTGCAATCAACAATCATAACTGCTGCCACTTCATAAATAAAACTTCTTGCTGAACACCAGGAAAACACATTATGCAAAATTACCAGAAATCGATCACTTACTGTCGGGCTACTGTATTGCATTTGGTTGACACAAATTGCCTTAAGGTCTAAGAGTTTGGCGTGACTTAGGGGAGTAAAAAAAGTCCTCCAGGAATGCTTCCATTTTTAAAAAATGAAGCTATCGTACTTTCTCAGGAACTGATGATTAAAAATGAATAGAACATTAAATTTTCTGAGTGTTTTTAAATAAAGCAGTACTAAATATGGGTTGCCGTATAGAGTTGACAGGTTTATCTGATTTTGCTCTTTGTGTATACTGTGTGTTTATTTAGTAAGATAAACCGTGAGACACTGAAGCTTGTGTGTCTGATTTATTTTGCTTAAGATTTTGTCTCAAGGTGCAGACAGCTTCCCGCACATGACTGGAGGGTGTCCCTGTTTACGGCATAGTAATACTCCACAGTGTATCAAGAGCTTCTTATCCATGCATCTCTCACTGACGGACATGTAGGCATGATAAAAAGCCGTCTACGCAGCTTCTGAAGCCATAAAATTCCTCTTCAGAGCAGTGACTTAACTTTCAAGTTGGTTTTAACTAAACCCACCCTGAATGAAGGTGACTGTCGCATCGTTGCTAACCTTCCTGAGAGGTGAGTGCTTCGTAGGAGAACCCAAGAGCCTGTTTTCAATTTTATTTGCTGAATTCTCCAATTCCCTCCAATTTATATTAATTATTCATATGATTTTACTTTGTGGCAATTAAATATTTTTGACTCAGAAGACAGCAAAACTTGTACATGTGACTGTCTGTGGTGTGATATTTGGCTGCACAAAATAAACAGCCCAGAGATCGCTCTCGCTGTGAGTGTTCACCATTTCTTTATGAAAAACCATCTCAAATCTCTGCTTTTTAACTTTGGAGCATGCAAAAGGTGCAGCCACGACCTCCGGGTTCCCCAGTGTGCACAGGAGAATTTCTTACTGCATAACTACAAATTACGACCTCATAACCCACATTTCCAATCGCACCGTGTACCAGTGTGCAGTTTGCAATCGAGTGTTGCATCGTCCTGAGCAAACAGAGCTGGACGCTGCCGCGGCGGGCACCACACACGCCCGCCAGGGCCCTGCTCTCAGACGCCAGGCTGGGGGGCAAAGGCCTGCATCAGGGCGCCTTTGAGAAAGTCACCCCAGCAAACAGAGTGGGCACCCAGGTGACGTTTCCTTGGTTATGGGAGCCGCAGGGCCCAGCAGTGGCCATCCAGGGGCTGACCTCGGGCCTCTGCCCTCAAGGCTTCTTATACCCAAAGCAGGTTCGCAAAGGCTGGGGGGCACCTTGGACCCCGTTTCTCACAACAGCATCACCGCTTTGGAGTGTCACAAGACCTTCTAATTTGCACGCCGGCCCATCCACTGGGATTTCCTGCTTTGGGGCCGGCCAACCGGTCACTTAAAAAGTGGCCCCAGATTAACTTCTCCTAGCGAATTTTGCATAGTTTAATAGTGAGTGTTGCATACTCCAGCAATGATTAAGGGACTAAAAGACACTTCTTGGAGCAAAATCTCTGCACATTGGCTCCCCGGCTATCGATGCAATCCTGAACCTGACTGTGTTTTTTATTTTTCTCACATCGCTCTGAAAGACAGACACTCAGGACTCTTGGCCAGGCTCGCGGTAATAAACTGACCCACGCGTGAGCTCTGAGACCTCCCAGTAGCTGACCGGTCTGCGGATGGGCGTCTGATCAGCATTCGAGTCTTTTGTTCCAAAAGGGATGGAGCCTGGTGTCTGGTAAGATAAATCAGACTCGAGAAGCTCAGCGTGTGTCTGCCTGTCTTCTAGGCAAAACTAAACATGAAGCCATATAATGTTTTCACTCATTAATTGCAATGGTTTTAACCCGGTTGTTCGATTTTATTGTCTGTGACAGTATGAACAGCTATATTAAAAAATATTATAATAGCTAGCGATGATTTAATATCAACTTGTTTTGAAGTCCCATCAAGCTGCTGTTCATCTGTTTCCATTGGTTTTAACATGTTGTATCTTATTATATTTTACTATATGTGATTGAATAAACAAAATTTTTTATACGCAAATAGCTAGCATAGAAACCGTTGTTCATGTTCTGTTAGCTGATTCTAAATACCCTGTAACACTTTCATTCTCTTGAATAGTTTCACACTCTCTTGATATGTTTGATGGTACAGCATACGAAGTTATACTCAAATATTTCCAGGACAGAGACACTATGGGAGCTACTGTTATGTCTGCTTATCTGGTGGTAAAACACTATGATGCTCAAATTGTTCGGTTCTGACCTGTGTTGTTCTGTTACTCTGCCCTCTTTTATCTCAATCTCTCTCTTTTTTCCCTTTTTTAAAAAAATTTTATTTTTCTTATTTTTTTCAATTAAGGGAAAGCTAAATTTTAAAATAGCGGGATATATTATACTAATTTTTTTTCCTGTTAACCTGATCTGAATCCCAGCATTGCTCTCACCATCTTGTTCTGTCTGATTTTACTATATTCTGTTTTGCTTGATAGTATCAAGTTTGAGGGTAGAGGCAACCACTTTGAAGGCAATAAGATTCACTATGACGCCCATTCTGGTTTGACTATTATCTTCTTTTGAAGTCCTGTAATGTCTCCAATGTTTAGGTTTTATTGGTCTTATTCTGTACTGTTTTGTTCAATTTTATTATACCTGATGATACAGGCAATTATTTTTAAGTTACCAAGAGGCACAATGGTAACCATTGTTGATCACCTTATATTCTGTTTTTGCATCATGTACTATGTCCATCCTTTGGATTTGATTGACTCTGTTTTGTTTTGTCACGTTTGGTTTTAATTCTTTTCAAAAAAAAACGTAATAAGAACTGTGGGAGTAATAAAACCCAAAATATGTAATTGTTATTGTAAAAAAGAGAGGAAAAGAAAGTGGTCTAAAGGATACAACTGCATGTATATTTAAGTGTGTAGGATAGAAAACCATATTACTGAGTTTCTGTTGGATCATTGAACAGAACTGTCTGCAATCTCACTGTATGAATGTCCACTTTGTATGCTTTAATTTTGTAATTTGCACAACTGTTTCTAAGATGACAATATGTAACCTATTAACTGGTGATTTCTTACTGTATATTTTTTTTCTTGAAATTCTGTATTACTTGAACGGTTTAACTGCTTTGTTTTGGTCTTTTTTTCTCTCTCTCTCTTTAAACAGTAGAAGACTTAGAAGTAACTAAAGAAAAGCTGGAAACCGGGTCCTTGTGGAGACAGGTAAAGGGATGAGAGGAACGACGGGCCGCAGGCAGCAGGGAGGGAGGGTGCCTGCATGATGGAGATATCTGGGAAGCCCCCAAAATTCATGCCTTGACTGCACACTGTAAAGGCATTTCAATAAAATAAAAATCACTGAGCAAACGAGCATGCACAGGAAAGCACGGCCCGAGCACTGGCGCCCTGCAAAGACCCAGCATGTTTGGATGCAGACACACACCCATGAAAAGCAACCAGAGAAGGACACAGAGGCCAGAAGGATGGGCCCACAAGCAAAGGACAGCAAGCAGGCGCCTAAAGCTGGCGGCAGGACGTGGCGCTGATTCTCTCTCAGAGCCCCAGACACCTTGATCTTGGACTCCAGCACCACAACCTGAAAGATAAGTCTGCACTGTTTCAGCTGCTCTGTGACGGGTGGTTATTCACAGAGGGTAAAAAGATTGGGGTTCGCGGAGGGTGTGTAGGAGTTTGGGCAGAGGAGAGCCACTCACAGCACGGCGACGGGGACGCAGAGAGAGAGCGGAGGAGCTGGGTCACGGATTCTTCCAGGTCTCCACGCGTGACCCAGCTCCCCGGTCCAGGATTCTCCTCCTGACATCAGTGCGGCTGTGCTGACCCTCTTCCAGAGCCTCAGCTCTGACCCTGGGCCGCTCTTGGGGGACAGCGAGATACAAATCACGCCACGTAGTTACGGACAGCGGGTGTGGCAGAGTCAGGCTCACACAGCAGAGTCTGGGTGTACACGGAAAAGTCTGATTTTCTGGAAGTCGTTTGCAGAGCAGGCAGAAGGTTGCTGGTCGCTGGGTCACAAGGTGGCCAGAATAAACTTCTAAAGCGTTTTTCACAAAATATGCTCAATCTTTGATGAATACGTTTCATCTTTTGAGGTGCCGTGTCTGAGAAAAACTGAATTTCAGCATTAAAAATTTCATCCAAAAGCTACGTTTTCACTTAAAAAATAAAATAATGAAACAGAATTTCCAAAAAATGTTGATTTGAAAAAAATATATACTATGTACACTTTGGAATTTATTTATTTTTCCAGCTTCTTACGCTAAGGAGACAATACAACGTCTGCACGTGTGAGTCTGATTTATTTCACTGATGATTATGGTCTCGAGCTGCCTCGATTTACCTGTGAATGTCTCCAGTTTATCCTTCTTCATGGCTGAGTAGTACTCCATTGTATTAAAAATATCACATCTTTGCTGACGGGCACTTGGCTTGTTTGCAAGATTCGGTTGTTACAAATTGTGCTGCTACGATGTGAAACGGGAAGAGATAAGCTAGATCTTGAATATGTCGAGTTATTACAAAAATATAACACAAAATACGAGAATGAGTAAAATCTAGCTGGCGTAACTAAAAACCTTGGTCTTAACTATAATTTCAAAAGTCGCTGTAATTAGCAATGTCCCGTTGGGGTGTATATTCCTGCAACAACTATTCAGGTAGGTGGGGTGGGTCAAAAAGTGATTTTAGACCCCGAACAAGAGCTCGGTATTTTTTATTAGAATCACAAAAATATTTGCACAATATTTTGCTGTGTCTTGGGAATGGTGCCTGCATGTATTAATAGTTAATGTGTTTTCTCTATCTTATTGCTTGGTCTTATACATTTTTAGTGCATCTACAATTTGACTGTCTCTTGTCAAAGACAGCGAATATTGAATTTTTGGTTATTACATCAATATGCAAAAGTCTCAAACTTTGGCACCTCTGGGGTTTTATACGATCTATTATTCGATCTGTGTGTAGTATATTCTACAAAAATTAGCTAGTGTTTTGTAAAAGTACTTCACCTCCATGGAGCGTGAGCCACAAGTCACTGTTAAAGCATTATAAATATAAGTTTAATGACATTTGCTCACACAGAGTTTTTAAAATGGGCTTATTTACAGGTTGTCATTTTTTAAAAAATAAGCTGAGGCTGGAGCTTAGCCATAGAGCACGTGCCTAGCTTGGGGAGGACGCTGGCTTCGATCACAAATACTGTAAACACACACACACACACACACACACACACACACACAGATAATTTGCTCACAAAATATCAAACCCAATAATGAGATGTTTCTGTAGAAACCTGAACCACCATTAAAAAAATATTCACAGCAATTGCATGAATCAGCTCTGATCCAGTTTCTCTTCCGCTCCTGCAAATCTTTGGCCTACTTGACTCAGCAGGAAGACGAGTTCACTCAGATTTGGATTCGGAGGGTGCAGTCCATGGTCTACCCTGGCGGACACGACATCATGGCGACGCTGTCATGAAGCAGAGACTCCCGCATCACGGTGGCCGGGAACCGGACACGGGCCCGGCCTGGGCCAGGACAGACTTTGCAAAAGCAGACGGCCAGTGACCAACTGCCTCTCTGCAGAATCCTGACATGCAATCCTGCTTCCTGACATGATTGTGTCCCCCAAATTGAAAATAACCACAAAAAGTCAATCTATTATTGAATCCTTTCGGGACGTGGAGGCGGCCAGGATGGTGCAGCTACAGACCCCGAGGACAGACGACCCCGGAGATGGTGCACAAAGCGGCCGGGATGCTGGCAGGGCCGTGCAGAGCTGACGGACATTACCGTGGACGCGTGTCTCTGACATGCTCAATTTAAATTTTATTTTTCAGTCATGCTTCAGACATGCATCTTCGGGGGACAATTCGTATATAAAACCACAGCGTGATATTTTGCATATTTGTAATCAAATAAGCAAAAAGCCTGAGCTGTCTGTGCAAATGAGAACCTACAACTATTTGTACAAACAGCTAAGAATGAAGAGCCTGACATTCCCAAGCAGCTTGAGTTTTGTTTAAGAGTGAACCCCAAACACAAGACCTGTGTTTCCCTGGAGCACTGCCTGTAACCCCCGACACCACCTGAAATGCTCACTTCGAAGAAATGACAACTTCAGACGTTTGAAGCTTCAACTTTTTATTTCTATAACTTCTCCTTGAAATCTGCACGAGTGAAACTGGTTCCCCAGACCTGTGGGACTGCTTCGGGGAATCTGTGTGGAAGTCCATCAGCAAACATCTCGTCGAGCCTTTAAAATCAAGGCCAGAAAGTCCTTGAGAAGCCGCAGCTAAGAGGTGGGAGACCCCTTCTCTTCACTTTGGCTGCTGATAAATGCTACGTGATTTATTCTGGTTAAATTTCAGGGTTCTAGTATCTGGCTAAAAAGAACCCAGTTCTCTGCTTTATGTTCAGGTTCTTGGGGAAAACCATACCGATTTCTAAGCATCTTTGGTTATTCAGTTTACTAACGGTTACTAAAATAGAGGAAAATGGGGTGACTTTTTCCAAAAAATGGACATCTAAGTAAGAAGAAAATTATTGATTTACAGGAAATGGAAGAAATAAAAATCAAATGACAGCTCAAAAAATAGCGTTTCCTTTGAGTCACACACACACACAAAAGCCTTCAGAGGAGAATCATGTGCCGTGTGATTGTGGTAACGATTGGATTCTCGACTAAAAAGAGATTTAGTTGGGATTTCTGGACGGCCTGCAGTGCAGACGTCCACCTGCCCAAAGTGACCCTTGAGATCTGGACACTGTGAATTTGCCTCGGCCGCACAGAAGGTGAGATAGATCACAACTACTTGAAAAAAATTTAAATTGTTCTCATTTGCACCAGCGGGGGATAAAGCCGGACCCTCACACTGGAGACACACGCAGCCCTGATGTGCTTTGAGGTCTTGCTGAGGGGTCCGTGGCCGGCTCCGCACGCCTTGAGACTGTCCTGCCTCAGCCTCAGCAGCAAAGCGACTTTAGTCTCACGCCGTCACGCTTGGCTGTAGGATCTTTTAAACATGTTTAAAACTTATGAGTGCAGCTTTGCGGGACGTGACGGTGACATTCGTCGTAGGGAACAGTGTCGGGCACAACGGAAAAATCCTTTCTGTGTTTTTAAGCTTGGAAATTTTTAGGAGCAGTTTGTTAATTCCTTTCTCTGTTTATCTCCCTTCCTCGTGCTCTAAATTATTTCCCCATTTTCATGCTTACTGTTAACAACTTCGTCATCTCTGTGACATACGATGTTGACATTTATTCTGAGCATTTTGAACAAGGGTGCGATGCATTTTAACATCTCTGACTGTCTCTCTCTCTGCCCTATTGCAAGTGTTCTGTGAGTTCCTCTAAAGTAACACGATTCCTTTTCTTGTGAAAACGATGCAAATGTGCTAGTGTGACTTTATAGTAACACCATATAATATGCACTAAATTTGCTTCGAAAGAAATTCACATGTATGCATGTTATGTGTACACAGTTACCACGTGTGTGCGAGTGTTTATGTATATGCGTCTGTGCACACAGCCACAAGCACACAAAATCATCTTCAGATCGGCGGGAATCAGACATGTTTCAGACTTAAAATATTTAGACGTGAGATTACATTTGGAGAAACAGGGAAGAGAGGTCAGTCCCGCTGTGACCCTGTGATGCACGCACGGCGGCCACGGAATTCATGATTCTGTGGACATGCACACTGTACACAGCCTAAATGCTTACAAATATGGGTTGCAATGAAAGCCCCATTGCCCTGATTGCCCCCCAGAGTCCTCCAGTTATGCACAAGGTCACCCCAGAATCTCGGCCGCTCTCCGCAGCAGCTCTCGGGTCTTTACTGGCTAGGATCAAAAACATGGTGACGGCCACTGCCGAGCGCCATCCAGCAGAAAGGCAGCTGTAAAAACAGGATGTCGGGTCCCCGTCCACCTCGGTTCCCGGAGCTGGCCCCGTGCCACTCCCGGCTCCTCCCCAAGGTCACAGTGACCGGGAAAGGTCAAGGTTTTGGGTCCATTCGGGACATGGAGGCAGCCAGGATGGCTCAGCCAAAGCCCCCGAGGACAGAGGACCCCAGAGCTGCTGGGACAGCGGCCTGGACCTGGGATGATCTCGTTCAAATCCGGGGGAGAATTTTATGTGAAACCTTGGGGGATGCACCTGCTGAGCCCCTTTGCCCGAGGAGGAGACCCCAGGTTTAATTCTTCCCCGTCTGCACCTGTGGGAAGCAAACCACTCAGCCCAGCTTTGCACAAGGATGCTTGAGAGCAGAATCCTGCCTAGTGCAAGCCACCCCTCAAGCTGGGCCAGGAAAACTTGGCATCAAAAATTTTTTAAATTCATTGAACCAAATAATAATAATAACTTGGCTTTCTGTGCAGGAGAAAGTTTCGTTGTTGGTGTTTTTGTTCTGAGCACTGAACCCAGGGCCTTTGCACAAGACAGTCCTGTCTGTTTTAATCACGTTAAATTTCCGTTTTAAGACAGAGTCTTGCTAAGTTGCCAAGGTTGGGTTCACCCTTGAAATCTTCCTGCCTCAGCCTCCCAGAGCGCTGGCACTGTACTAACCCACCACCCTGGCACGGGGTAGTATCTGATCGGGCCAGGGTAACGGACGGGCACAAACCAGATGCAAGGGAAAGTCTCTTTTATCTCCCTTTTACCGGATGGATTCAGGTTCCGCTTCAGTTTCTCTTGAAGAATATTCTTGGAGAACAGCAGTGTCTTCAGGAGGACCTGACTGCATTTTAATGGCGCCTTTGGCTGGGGATTTGGAAGAAGATCAGCTTTAAGACTTTCTTGCATGACGCAGAGTGTAAATAAATGTGATCAGAAATCAGCGCATGAACACAAAATAACTCAGATATTCATACCACCAACTGCTGTCAGTTCACCTAAAAGAAACGTTTGGGCCTGTATTGTTTGATCAATTTTGTATGCCTGCGTCTTGCAATCTGAGCTTTTATTTTAAGATAACAAAAAATCTCTGTGTGCTGCCCATTGTTACTCTCCTGTGATCTTGTTTTGAAATTTCACGTTTTTATTGCCTTTTTTTCTTAAAAAAAAATCAGTGCACAGCAATAATTAGGAGAAGAGAGTAAATACTTATCCAACATTTGGCAAGATGGTGCTTCCAAAATCATAAAGCCACAAAAAGAATAATAACAAACTTTAAAACAATTTAAAAGAATAATAGCAAAATTTAAAACAATTTACAAACACCAAATTGCAGTAAATACGATAAAGCACCAAAACTTTAACGACACGATACAAAGTTTCCCCATTAAGTGGGTGATCACTGAAAGTAACTTTGCAGAAGAACAGAAAAGCATAATTGGATGTACAGACAGAAGCATTGCAACTTTAGTGAAAAAACTAAATTTCTTGCATCTAAATTCTTTACGTGTACATACAGCTTTAAATGTCCGTTTTTCACACATAAAATCCATCTTGCATAAAGCACCAAATGTCTGGGGGGGGGAGCAAAAACAAACACAAAAAAGTTAGTGCAAAGTGTAGATACTTTTCCATTTTTAGCACGAGGAACGGAGGTAGGCCTCAGCCTTGCAGACGTGGAGAAGCTACAGTCTCCCCACAGTGTGCAGCCCGGGGCTCCCCTAAATCTCCTCACGGCTCGAGGCTGATTGCACAATGCACAGACCTGGTCGCTGGGCTCCTGCAGGTCAGAGTTGCGTTTGCAATGATGAGAGATCAGGATATTAATCCAAAACTGCTTCATAAATCAATCTCTCTCGTCTGAGAGTTGAGGACTTCGGGCTTCTCAGCTGCTCTGCATTGGATTCGAGACTCAAACCTTGGTCAACGGGATCGAAACACAGTGTTTCACGAGAGGGACAATTTCAGAAACAAAGAAGCATTTGCTATTTGACGTCTGCTCAAGGAAAATGTGGCTGACTCTATGCATGTAGGAAAAGGTTATCAGCAGGAGGATTAACTGGAGATTTCCTGCTCAGAGTCTTTTTAGGGTTGGGATTTAGCTCGGTGGCATCAGGTCTGCCTGGCGAGTGCAAGGTCCTGAGTTCGATTCCTAGTACCAGACTTTAAAAGGAGCATTTTTAATCTTCCTATACGTAAAGTTATAAACAATCAACGAGTCCTCAGTACTATTCTGCAAACTCCTGTAAATATAAAACACACGAACGTGTCAGCCGAAGTTAGCATTTTATTAACTCTTCAGCTGATAAATACTATCGTTTCTGTTTTCCTTTATTAATTTGGGGTTCAAATCCTCCCTGGGACGAGGGGTTACCTAGACGGGTGCTCAGGGGGACCCTGGCTGGTGATTTCTGTTCTCTCCACTATTCTAGAGGCAAACCGAGGAGCACCAGAAGCAAATATTCCAAGGATTATGGGCACTGCCGACCAGGTGTTTGTTGAACGACTATGTGTATTCAATGCATATGCATACATATAATTTGTATTTTCTATTTTTATTCTTTATACATTAGATACATAATACTTTCCTGACATATATGTTTAATGAGCAATACCAAAGCTCACACATCATCTTTCTTGATTTTACCCACACACTGAGAAGCACACCCATCAAAGAAAGCAAATCGGAAGGCTTGCATATGTTTTCCAAGGCTTCGGGCCTCCTCATGGTGGGGACAGACACCCCCAGGAGCACGGCGAGGCCCTGAAGCAATCTTGGAGAGCTTTTGTGAGATCGGCTTTTCTGCCTCCTGGTATAGACAGGTCGTGTTTCCCTCACCCAAAACCAAGGTCCTCCGTGGCTCTGGATCATGTGGACTGGTGATGCTGTTCCAACTACCAGGCCTGGAGAACCGGGCTTGAAATCAGAATTGCTGATACCCCAAATCACCCAGCCACCTTCCTGGCTTCCTCATACGCAAAGACAGAAGAACTGTACAAGAAACAGGGCGTAAACCGTGCTGAGACTGGGGTGAACCTCAACGCCCGACACTTGGGAGGCTGAGGCAGGACGATCTCCCTGAGTCCAGGGAAACCTGGGTTACATAGCAAACTCAAAGCCAGCCTGAACCACCTCGTGAGGCCAGGTCTCAAACACAAAACAAGCCGGGCCTGGTGGCACCCGCCTCTCATCCCAGCACTCAGAAGGCTGAGGCAGGAGCATCTCTGTGAGCTCCAGGCCAGGCTGAATTCTATAGTGAGTTCCAGGCCAGCCCCAACTGCAACACAAGACCCCGTCTCAAAATAAAAAATCTGCATGACTCATTGGTGTAGATCAGTTGACACCAAACGTGCAGAATCATTTAGCAATTACAGCAAAGACTTTCCTCTCTGAAGGGAATCTACGTGTCAAATTTCGCACCTCATAGTTGTCAGCTAAGACTGGGCAGATTTGGAGTTAGTAATCATCCCCACGGACTACCAGCATCAAACCAGCCAGGATAAAGCACTTGGGGATTTTGGGGGCTTTGTATCAAGTATTTTCAATAAGTTAATGCAAACATTAACCAGCACACTCACACTGAGGATTCTCCATCCCAATAAACCTACTAATTTAGAGAGGTGTGCTTGCTGCAGACTATTTAGCAAACATTGCAAAACAAATCGCTGTTTTAGTCAAGGTGGACGTGGATTTGTTTTGCACTGAAAAATAATTGAAAACCTATTACCCAAAGAGCAGAAGCGTGCAGTGTTTTGCATGACAGGTAACATCATGCCTGAGCAGGTTTCTCCAGTGCGTGTAAAAAGTAAGTTTACTGGTTTTATTCTTTTCTTCTTTTTAACAAACCAGCTTTTATTTGCTCAGGCCAGCAGTGCCCTACAATGTAAGCTCAGTGTCCTTCACGCAGAAAGCCAGCCCTGGTGATAAAATCCAAGATGAGGAGCAAACGCATCACCGCTTTGTTTGCTCACGCACCCTTCAGGCTGCCGGGCTTACACACGACGCAAATTGTGCAAGGTGCGTATGTCCAGCGCCCAGCTGGTTTTGCAGATCTAGCACACCATTGCACCAGGGCAGTAATTTCAAAGCACTATGTAGACTCCTAAGTGTAGATTTTGCTACCAGAACCAGGAAGAAAGGGATGCGGAGCCATGTGGGCAGCGAGCTTGTGCAAAGCAAACAGATTCTCCAGCAGGGAAGCTGAGGGCCAGATGGGAGGAGGAGGAGGAGGAGGAGCCAAGATGGCGGAGCCTGCAGAGACAGGGCTGCCCCAGAGGCTGCTGGGACCGCCCACCAACAGCACCAGGGTGCAAAGAGAAAAGTCGCTAGGTGGCTAGAGTTAAAGTCAGGGGTCTTTGCATTCTTCCCCTGCAACAATGCGATCACTAAGACGTGGAAGGCGGCTTCCAAGGGCCCCCAAAATGGCAGCAGGGAAGCTAAAGCAGCATTTCAATGGCGGCGCATGGGGGCCGGAAGTGAGGTCATCGGTGCCGGAAGTGAGGTCATGGGGCCGGAAGTGAGGTCGTGGAGGCCGGAAGTGAGGTCATGGGGCGTGGCCTCAGAGAGGATTGTGGGTACTGGTCTCTTCCCTTTCCTTTGTTAGATCCCTGGCTGGGAGATAAGTTTTCTCCCGGCCACAGACTCCCAGAAGGAGTGTAGCTTCAACCTGAGTCCAAAGCCCTGGGAACAACTGATGATGGACTTGGTGCTCCACAGCCCTGAACCCAGCTTCATGTGGGAGCTTATGTGTATAGTTCAAGAACTCCAGGAGGCTGAGGCAGGACGATTGCATTTTCAAATGCAGCCTGAGCAACTTAGTGAAAACCTGTCTCAAAATAAAAAATTTAGGGCTGAGGTTTAGCTCAGCGGCATAAGCACCTGCCTTGCAAGGAGGCTGTCATGAATTCGATCCCCGGTACTGATAAAAAATAAATAAATAAAAAATTTTTAAAAAGAAAAGTCTGAGTTGGTCACTTAAGGTGAAAACCAGAAAGATGTGCTCATCAGGCACGGTGATGCCTGACTAGAATCCCAGCATTTAGAGAGGCTGAGGCAGGAGGGCTGCACATTTGAATCTGGGCCGTGCAACTTAGTAAAAACCTATCTCCTAACTCTTATAATCTGAACAACTACTTTTAAGATAATAATATGCAATATATTAACTAGTGTTAATTTCCTAGCTTTGGGGGAAATTCCGTATCATTTTTATCTTTTTATTTAAAAACACAAACTCTTCAGCTATTTTAAAATTTATTTTTAATTATAGCTGTATATATTTATGTAGAACAAAGTGATGTTACGATCCGTAAATGCAATGTGGAATAAATGCATTGAGCTAATAATAACAGGATGGGCTTTGGTGCAAAGTTCTGGGCTCGATTCCCAGTGACCTTACCCCCCCTCAAAAGTGGCAGTCAAAATAAATCTTTTCTTTACGTGTTGATTACTGCAGATATTTCTGACAGTCACAGAAAGCTGATTAACACAGACCACAAAAGCATTGCCACGGGACAAGCGTATTTCTGGCTGACCTGTTCTGGTGACCACAGGACTGGTGTGTGTCCAAACGCCAGATGGACAAGGATGCGCTGCAATGGCCGGGCCTGTGTTACCTACAATGTGCATATCTCTGTATCTCTGTGTTCTCTTTATAATACGTCCTACTATTTAGGGTCCGCTACAGACCACTACTAATGCACCCAATAATTACATGTTCTTAAATCTGCTCCCCCAGTTCATAATGGTAATGAAGCAGCTCATCAGCAGTTAAGGAAGATGTGTCCGACCTCGCAGAACGGAGTAAACGTGGAACCCTGACATTCCACGGCACCAGGGAGTCAGCTCCCCTCGGAGGAAATCAACCTTCAAGAGCCATCATTCCAAAGGGGCACCCCAGAAAATGAGAAACCAATTTAAAATTCTTGATGGCAAAGCTAGGGTTCTGGGTGCCCCTTTGAATAGCCAGTCAATGAACGTCCAGTATGTCCACCAGGACCAACCAGAATGTGTAGAGTTTTTAACCAAAGTTGCATGGCAAGATACAGATACAGGCTGGTGTTTGTCTCGGTTGTATGTGGAGGGACCAAATGGTGCTTTATCTAAGCTGTGGACTCATCAGACAAAATATGCGTATAGAGCCGGGTGTGGTGGCTCATGCTTGTCGTCCCAGCAGTCACCGGGAGGCCGAGGCAGGAGGATCTCTGCGAGTTCGAGACCAGCCTGGGCTGCAAAGTGAGCTCAAGGCCAGCCTGGACTGCACAGCGAGACCTGCCTCAAAAAGACATGCACCTCTCGGTAACGACAAGAAGCCTTTTGCTTTCCTAGTCAATATGCATCCGCTCCTCCCTGCGTAATCCACCCTCTTACTGGAAATGCGTCTCGAAATTTTGGGAAGAGCTCAGGTTAGAAATACCCGTCCGATCCAGGCCGCAGAGTGCCCCAGAATCAAATCGCAAAGGTCAACATTTCCATTTGCAAACAATCTCTAGGAGAGGAGGATTTGATCCCCAACCGACGATGTTTTAACTAACCGAAATTGGTTTTCATGTGCTCAACAGGGAAGAGAAAACATCGGGGTAAAACAATTATTACCCCAACATGTGACTTCAGCAAGAGCCAGCGAGGAGGAGGATGTTGCTCATTTAAAGGGAAACAATCCTCGGACTCTTGATGCATTGCTGAACGTCGAATGCTGCTCTAATATTTTTAGATTAATAATTTTAGGAAACGAAATAAATGACCCATTTTTATTGTGTCTTTGCAGCTGGTTGACAAGATGCAAAATTAATTCTACCGAATCTTTGTTTTAGAACTAGCGAGCATGCTGAGTTTATCTTCTGCAAAAATCAGATTTGCATCGGGTTATTGGATTGACAATCGTTATGCTTTGTAGAGGTTTTAGGGTAAACTGAGGCACTCAGCTGTCCTGTTTTCCAGGGTCAGAAAGACAGCAGAAATACATGAACCGGGTCAAGAGAAGGCACCCTGGAGCTTCTCAGGGGAAACGCCACAGGACCAGGGCGAAGGCTGACGGCCTAAAACACAGGCCTGCTCCTCCAGCAGCAGAACTCGGCACACAGCTACAAAGCACCCGTTTGCTCTCGGCCTGGTGCACCGTGACACGATCTCAGCAATCTGCAAAACACTCCTGCGTTTAATTCCAGGTCAGTCGAGCAGGCTCATGGATTCGACAGTCAAAATTAGCACTGTCCATCTGCAATTGATTCTCGGTCCCCCTCAGTGTCCAGGCAGGCGGACGGGGCCGGGCTGCAGGAGCCAGTGCAGAAGGACAGACACCCCGCAGTGGCGGGGGACACAGACAGACACTCCGCTGAGGCCAGAGCTGCACGCGGGAGGCCCAGCAGACGCACCCCGTCCTGGGCTGATGCTCTAACCGGGTCCCGTCAGTCGCCCCGAGGAGCCAGCAGCCACCACCCGGCCTGCAGGAAGGGCCCGCTCTGTGTGCACGCCCGCCTGCCGGGCTCGCTCCCCAGTGCTCCCCAGTTAGTCAGTCAGCTAACTGAGCAGTTGATCGCATCGGTCACCCACAGTTCTGTCCCCCTCACGCCCACCCTGCTGGTCCCCATTTTTCCCCATCTTGCACCCAGCCCACCCCACGATTTTGCTCTGTAAAATCCCTAGAAAAGACAGAGTCCCTGGCCGCCTGCTTGGGACCCTGCTGTCTCCCCAGACAGAAGTTTTCTTGCTCTCAGTAAATATTTATGCTCTTCACCTCCAGTTCCTAAAACTCTTTCTTAGATTTTAGAGAACATGAACTCTCACCGGACAGCTAGTTGCTTGGGAGTTTCTTTCCCCTCTATCAAAACTAACACAAATTGTGAAGAACACTTTCTGTTTATGGTACTGTGTCTCTATGGATGGGCTAATGGGATTTGGATACCAGTCCATTTTCCCGTGAAGGCTTCTTATGATTAGAGAAGCCAATAAAAGCCAAATTGATTGATTCATGAATTTTAGTCATACAATGAACAGGAGAAATTACAATGTCCATAGACCCAAGTCTTAACCGAGGGAATATTATACGGCCATGAACAGTAACATGGCTCCCCAAAACTCAGATTCAGACCTTTCTACAGTGTAGAAATCGTAAAGCACAATGACCGATTCTCTCGGGAGACCTGACAGGTTTGTTGGTGATGCTGAGGTTCGAACCCAGGACCTCACCCACGCTGCACAACAGCTCTAACTCCAAGCCCATTGCAGCCTTCCTAAGCACTACGATTCCTAACGTCCACCACAGGAATTTAAACAGTGAGCAATCATACTGAACAGCAGCAGGGGAAATGTCAGCTGAGCCTGCACAGAGAAAGAATCCTGCAGAACCCTGGCCAGCTGTCTGCACCCCGGTGGAGGATTTGCACGCAGAAGAGCTCCTTGTGAATGTGATCAAAATGCAAACATCAACGGTGCCCCCCCAAACAGAGGCTGGAATGACCCGGATGGATTCTCAGCACGTCTGAAAGCACTAATCACATTGAAGAAGCTCAATTCTATTGCACGTATTTCCACAAGATGCTAATTAATTAACTGCACAAAGTTCTGCTCTTAGATATATTAAATAATTGCATTTATTTCATTTTAGAATGAAGGATCCCCACCTTAGTTCCTAGATTTCTTAATTTTTATGTTTTTGTCAATGTCCCCAAGCACCTAAAAATCTATGGTTAAAGTGAAGAAATAAATAAATAAATTTAAGAAAAATCGATAGGTAGAAGATGGCATACAAGACAAGTGTTTTATTATCAATGAATCCTTTACTGTTTTTCTTCTAGTACAGTATAGAAAAACTGTGGCAGGTCCACGAGGATTCATTGATGAGCAAAAATATAAAATTTCAGTTTTGGAAATTTTAGTCGATCTGTGATCCTTGTATTATGATGTAACTGCCGTACCGTTGGAATTGGAAGACCTGTTGTGGCCTCCCCAGTTCCCTGTCATCAATAAACCCCTTTTCTGGAACCTGGACGGGCCAGGCAAGCACTGTGTGGAACCTTCAGTGTTATTTTTAATCTTCAATCAATGAGTTTGAGCTGATGCAGAGCTCTGCAGCAGAAAGACTGCCCTAAAATCAGATTTATCAAGTTCTGCCTTGAAATTCCTTTGCAGGTGTTTACGGTGTGCAGGGTGACACTTTAGTACCCGAACATACTGTGTGGTGACCCGTTGGCACGGCCATCCTCCCCAAATTGATCCTTTCTTTGGGGTGAGAAAATTGTCAATCTACTCCTCCCCTGCTTTGCAATGCACAATACATTGCTGGTAACTGATGACTGTCTGCACTGGCCTAGACCTCGAGGTGTCATCAGTTATCACCCCTGACTATGACATCCTGCATTTTGCCACCATTTGGTAAAGCTTGATGGGTTAAGTGGCCATGCTGGACAGGTTTACACCGGAACTGGCCCAAAATGGTCCCGTTGTAACCCCTCACTGTTCAACAAGTGAACTTTGGTTTTCTGATTGATCCATTAGTGGATTTTCGTAAAATAAAAATAAAAGTACAAATGAAGAAAAATAAAAGAAAGGTCAACATTTTGAATCCACCCAGCACATAGTGACAGCCAGCAGAGCACAAGGAACGAGCCTCAGAAACTTCTGGAAGAGGAATATTCCAGAACTTTCCAGAACATTCCAGCTGCCTGTGAGAGGTCCAGAACCTTCCAGAACATTCCAGCTGCCTGTGAGAGGTCCAGAACCTTCCAGAACATTCCAGCTGCCTATGAGTGAAAGGTCCAGAACCTTCCAGAACATTCCAGCTGCCTATGAGAGATCCAGAACCTTCCAGAACATTCCAGCTGCCTGTGAGTGAGAGGACTATGTTGTAGTCAGCGGTTGCAAGGAGAACAACGTCATACGGGACACAGAATGTATAGTGTGATTTTATGATGGTCACCCGAGGAGTTAAATCTGAAGAGAGTGCGGGAAATCTGTGCACACACTGCAGACCCGAGGTAATGCAGCCGGGGTCCAGCTGGAGGCCAGAGCCCGTGACGATGCCCCGCGCCTTCTGTTTCACGGATCTGCAGTGCAAAGGCCCAGAGGCCAGCGGCGGAAGCTGGCAAGTGTGTGCCTGCAGGATGAAGGCGCTGTGTCCTGAGTGCGTGTCTGCAGCCCTGCTTCTCCTGCAGGAGCTCGGTGTGCTGGTCCCGACGTGAACTCGGCTGCTGTCATCAGAGCAGCTCGGGCCTCGCTGTCGCTGAGGAGGGCTGCCGTGATTTTTGGGGAGCCCTGCTCCCCACTTTGAGCGTGGCGTCCAGGCTCCGTGTGCATTCTGCAAGACGCGTGCATGGCGTTAAGGACACATGAGTGTCCCCGTGCTGCTGCAGACACGTGCTGTCCGGCCTTCAAACCTGTGTGTTGCATGATGACTGCCTGCACGATCACCTTTTGCATAAAGACTTCTGCAAGATTATTTGTCAGGAGAACCCTGAGCCAAAACCCTGACGTGCCTACAGACGGGCGCTCAGGAGACGATGCATGTTAGGAGCCAAAACATAAACATTTCTTCCTTCAAACTGGAGGTGTTGTGTCGCACGCATCAGCCGTCAGAATGAAACCCAGACAGCCGAATTTGGTGGCGAGAAACCTGCCAGAATCTACGTGCATAAAACGCAGATACAGAGCTACCTTGAAAAGCGTGCAGATTTACACACTGGCACACAGTGTTTTCATCTGGGATGCAAGAGTTAGACACAGAAACTAATTTTGGGTTTTCGGCACAATCTTAACGTGTTTAATGATGCATAGAAGCTCATATTTAACTTGATGATGTAGAAAAATTCTTGGAAATTCTAGAGATAAAATTCTAATCTCTTCTAGTTTGTAAAGCACAGCAAGACGATGCCCAGAATTAAATCCGTTTCAGCTGAATATCTTTCCGAATGCATTTCCGGTACGAAAGCACGGGCTTTTTAATATTTCCAGACAAAATGGGGGGTTCAATTCATTTTCAGAATGTAGCATTCTGTTTTTGACACAGGTACATATTTTTAGCAGATATTTGCAGGAAGAGATTATGTTTTTCTTTCTTGTACCATTATAGAACTGATGACATTGCAAATTCTAATTTTCAAAATCTAGCTTGTTTAATTTCCTTAATTACATTATCTTCTTTTAGGCATTTTTTTGGTAGAAAAATAATGGATTGCAGATGATAATAGTTAAGAAAGAAAGAAAGAAAGAAAGAAAGAAAGAAAGAAAGAAAGAAAGAAAGAAAGATAGATAGATACATATCCCACATGACAGGACACAATGAACCAGGATGGACCAAAGGAAGGACGCGGAGGCCCCGGATAAATATTTCCTGGCCCTGTTTCTTTCTGGCTGGCAACTCCACCTCCTCAGACTCAGCTTTTCCTTTCTTGTTTGCCTGCAGCATAAAACAGGATCTCAGAGAGATTTCGTGTTGCCAGGGACCTTAGCCCTTGATTTTCACAGCCAGGTTATGGAAACAGTCTGCGTGTTTGTCAGTCAACAAACACGTGGAGAGAATGTGCTGTATTCACACCATGGCGGGTGCCTCCACCCTTCACATAATGGCTTCTTGGCATTTTCCCCCATATATACGACTGGAGGACAGTTTGTTAAGTGGCAGACGTTAGGCACAGAAGGGCAAGGACCCTGAGGTCCCACCCAAGTGTAGAAAGTAAGACAGTCGAGCCGATCGATTATTATTGTGGAAATCTGGGTCATCGTGACCTTCAGCACCACCGTCTCCATCACCGTAATCACCACCATCACCACCATCTCCATCAGCAGCGCTCCCACAGACCAGGGCAACATTTTGTCGAAAACGGATCTTGTTCCTAAAGAGCTGATACACATGTCACATTTTATGTGTTTAATTGCATGCATTATCCTCTAGGAAAAAAAGTTGCATTTTTATCTGCCCTGAACAGGGCACCTTTTAATGCTGCAGCTGACCAGCTTCCGTGCCAGCAGATGACAACTCACACCGAGTGATTTCGTTACGGCCAGCAGGCTGGAAGCCACAGGCCGGCCCGTTCCTGGGGCAGAATATAGAGCGTACTTTACATTCTGCAGCAGACGTAACCCAGCAGGAAGAGACTGTTGGTGCAGACAGGACATTCATCATCAGACCTTAAGGAGTAATTAGAACCCCAGCCCTTCCCCACAAGGGGAACCCACGAGGACAGGGATTTCCAGGCCCCCGGCTTGCTAACCAAGGATTGACGATTCACTCAGCAGCCCTGGGTACTTAACCCACCTGGGCTTGGTCAACGCAGTCAGCCAGAAATGATGCAATCAACAAACGCGATATTTCTCCAGGTCTTCACAGTCTGTGATATCTGGGCCTGCAGAATAAAGCAAGTCAGAAGACCAAGCGGTGTGTGACTCCATTGCCACAGAAAATCCTCCCAAGCATCTGAGGATAACATGGGCAGAGAATTGGCACGTTTGGTGGTACTAAAACATCCTCAGGAAGCCCTCTGCTTATATTTAACTTTGACTAGAACTTTGAGTATGTGGAGCGACAGAAAAAAAATTATTCCAGGATCACAAAGACCCACTGTGCCAAGCTGTGGCACTTATCTGCAAGAGGTCTAATGGGGAGCATCTCCGGGGTCCATCAAACTTGTGACATTTAACTGATAAAACTCAAATAAGAAATGCCCACGGAATTTGGACCAACACGGTTGCAGATATAGAAGACCCGCCCTAGTGAGGTTTGTTGAAAGAATAACAGAGTCCCTTCAGCTGCCCATCCAAGACCCATCACAGACACTCAGGGGCACTAGGTTTGTGGCTGTGTCCTTTTTGGCTCCACCTAACAAGGCTGGCGAACCAAACTTGTAAAATTCCCTAATACGAGTAGATTTTGTACCAAACCTGTCCCATTAGCAAGCGCTGACTGACACCAAGCTCCTGTGTGATCTCTGTGCCTCAGTTTCTGAAGAGTGTGCAAATAGAGATTTTCTAGCCTGTGAAGAATCAGAAGTAAATATTTCTGATCTTAACTCCACTGTTCCTAAAACTCTTTCTTTGATTTTAGAGAACACGAACTCCTACCGCACAGCTAGGATCCCAGAAGTTTGTTTCCCTTCTGTCAATGCACCCTAGGCTTGCGATGTGGACGGGTACCGAGCCGTGTGGGCGAGTCTCTGTCCCAACCCGGGTGCCCACCGCTGCACGCAGAGGGGCAGGAGTCTGCAGGGGGGCGCGGAGGCACGGACGGCCCAGCACACCCTGCGGGTTCGGTGGGGTTTGGCTTTGGGAGCCAGCCGTTCTCTCTGGCTGGACCTGGGTGGACCCTGCGAACTGACCCGGGGCTGCCTCTGGCCACCGGCCTCGCCGTCTAACACTGTTTGCTTGGCTCTTTGGTCGCTGTGAACTTTTTGTCCACTAGTTACGATCAAGAATGACCTTCAAAAAAACCAGCCATGTGCTCCGAGTTTGGGGAGGAAGATTACACAGTGGGGTGCTGGGTCCAGTCTGCAACAGTCACACGTGAGAAGCCCGTTTGCAAAAATTTAAGGGCGAGTCCAGGCTCACATTTCCCATTTTGCTCACAAAGTCCACGGATTTGTTAAATCATCCCCGCTGGAAACACCCCAAGACCTCACGTGCACAAGGGTCACTGTCTCGCATCCCCGAATTAGCTTTATCTGATCACCAGAAAGTCACAGAAGGCGACAAGGGTTTCTACAGACCAGAAAGGGCAGGAGACAGGTAGCCATCTGGGACGTGTGTGTGTGTACGCGTGCGTGCGTGCATGTGAGTGTGCATGTGTGTGTGCATGTGTGAATCCAGGGCTTTTGCCCTGAGCCGCGTCCCCGGACATTCCCTAATTGTGGATCCTGACACAGGCAGGGTCTTGCTAACTCAGGAAGCCTGCAAGCCTGAGCTCACACTGGAAATCCTCCTGCCTCAGCCTTCCCGAGCGGTGCGTGTCCAGGTGGAGCCACACAGCCCCGCTTACACCTTCTGAGTGCTGCAGGCTCCAGGAGCCGTCACCCCACCTAGGAAAGCCAGTCTCACCCTCCGGGGTCCTCATCCAAAGACCGACGGCCCTCGGCAGGACGCAGGCTGTCCGTGGGGAGCTGTAATGCTCAGCGTGTCCCAGACACATCCCAGGATGCCGAGACAGCAGATGTTGTCCTCGCCTGCACAAATCAGGCATCATCTTGTTGCACAAATGCAGTGTGAGCTAAGGACACGGCGGGCGTGAGAAGTCTCAGAAAACACATTCACACCTTCGGGGAGCCGTGTGCACAAAACGCTGTGTCATCAACAAACAGACCGAGGTGCAGGCAGCTGCCCGAGCACGCAAAGAGCAACTCTTGCTGTGATTTTAAAAGGCGTTTCCTACACGGACAAGAAAACCAAATAAATACAAAATTCCTCAAGGGGTGCACCAGCAAGGCGGGCTTTTTATTTCGTAACTCCCCCGTTCACCAGAGCTGGTGCTGGATTCGAATCAGCCCCCGCGTGTTCTGCACGGTTAAAATCATTTGCTGGTGTTTTTGGATAATAAAGACCCATTAAATGCTTCACAGGCAAAGATAATTTTTTGCTCGGAGGAATGAAGAAATGTTTTGTGCCGGAATCTCTCAGTGAAACACCAGCCACAAAGCCAAGAATGTGGAGGATGGAGAGGCCCCCAAATAACAGGAATCTGGTCCTTTCCCAGGTTTGCAGGGGCAGAAAATTCCCTAAAGCTCCGACCCAAAAAATCGAGTGTGAAAAATGTCACCAATATGGAGGCACAAAGCAGTCTCTCTCCTTCATGCAGAAGATGAATACTATCACCTGCCTCCCGGCTGCTCTGCTATATTTTGCAAATCTTTTAAAGAACGCACATCAACCTCACCCTGGAGACCCCCAGCTCAGCACCCCGGCACCTCAACACCCTCGGCAGGTGCCCCCTCCGCCACAACCATAAAATGAATATTGATTGACCTGAATGTGCATTTCTCCCCAGCCACAGCAGATGCTAACGAGACTGCCCTCACCCCTGGGTGGAAACTCCTGCAAGCACAAAATCATGCAACTCCAAAGTGATGCTGCTGTGAGCACAGCCCCGGGTCTCCCGAAGGCGCCATGCGGTTCTGTTTGTGCAAACACCCAGGTCTCCCCCGCGGGCAGGGTGCAGGAGGAGGAATGGGACCCAGGCCAGTCTGGGTTTGGTCCCACTTTGACCTCCACTGCAGCTTCTAAATCCAAGGAGAGGAGCACCCCAGGTGAGGGCGTGAGGATCTGTCTCCTCCGGGCAGAACTTTGGGCGCTGGGCGCTGGGTTCTGCGGATCGTCAGGAGCTCGGTGTATTTTGGGAGGGTGGTGGGTCGCTTGGGAGGCCTCAGTTTACCTAGGAAATACTCATGGACCCTTAAAAGAGAAGGAGAAGGGAAGGGAAGAGAGGAGAGGAGAGAGAGAGGGAGACAGAAAGTCGTGATGAGCCTCGGTACCCAGTAAAGCACTGATCTGGAGAATGTATTTTTCTTTTTCAAGTCTTGGTCTCTAAAATTTTTCCCACAGAGAAAAAGGTTTTTTTTCCAACCTACAAAGGGCACAAAATTATTTAAGTTTTCCTTGTGCATCCCGCATCGTCGTGATGGTGTCTTGTAAGTCTGCAGGGCGATTTTCCCCAGTAGGCACCATCCGGCCCGCAGTCCGCAGAGGGAATTCTCCCCGCTGTGCTCCGTGTAATTAGACGCGATAAGCACCTCTCTGATTAACACACACAATTATCGTTAGGACGGGGGATCGCTTAATAAAGTCTCGCTTGTTAGATGAGGGAAGATTATTTACGTCTCATTTAACGTTTCCAAGAGCTGCACATTTTTGTCATTTTGTGCCAAAGAAGCAGAGGCCCGTAAACTTATTTTAACTCTATTAAATGCTCTTTGAACTTGCCTAATTTTGATCTAATTTTTTTTTTTAGTGTACTCAGAATAAAAGGGCTCATCGCTGTCAGCATTTACTTTGCCATTTTTGTGTTTTCTGAGACACCGTCTCTCTGGATGGTTCAGGCCGGCCTTGAACTCTCGGGGATCCTCCCGCCTCGGCCTCCGGATGCTGGGGCTCAGGGTCCTGCACCAGGAACGGCTTAGGAAATCTGCATTTGAGAAGGAAACAGTTAGCTCACAAAAAGAAGGGTCCTCTGTCCTCAGAGTCTTTAGCTGCGCTGTCCTGGCCGCCTCCATGTCCCGAATCAGTAAGTTGTTGCAAAGATTTGGCTCAAAGGTGAGACCCTCCCGCCTCAGCCTCCCGCAGCGCTGAGATTAGGAGCAGCTGCGTGTTTGGATTCTTAGAGACAGAGAAAATGTCTCAAAGAGCTACCCCAGGCCTAAACTACAGTTCCCTGGCTTTCAGGTGGAGAAGAGGGGAACCCCAGGGCAGCCAGAGGTAAATAAAGGCACAGGCCCCCTCCTCGGGCGAGGAAGAGAAAATCGTACATTTAATGTGACCCGGGAGGCTGATGCAGGAGGATCTCAAGTGAGAGCCCAACCTGGGAGACCTAGTGACTTAATGAGCTGGTATATCAAAATTAAAAAATAAAAATAAAAAGGGCCTGGAAATACATGTCAGTGCAAAGGTCCTGCGGTAGTTCCTCAAAAAGAGAAAAGCAAACAAACAAATGGGAAAAAAAAACACACACAAGAATGTTTTAGGCCACCAATAATTTTCACCCCAATGAGAATAACGTTATTATCATAGAAAATATATAGCAGAAGTCACTGAAAGCTTCATTTCTAAAACCCCAGCTACCCTCATATGTCACGTAATATCTGCTGCTTCTTTATGGCAATCTCTTCTCAAAACCAAAAGAAAACCCCTACGAGACTGTACAATGCTAACGTTAAAGGGATTCGAATCCAACACATGGAAAAATAAGACACTCAGCGACGTGTCACGCCTCACGGCTTCGCAGTGAGATCTCTGAGCTCCTGAGTGACCGAGTGACCACCGGACCTTAGAAGACGGCCCGGCCCGTAGGACGCTGCTAACGATTTAGGAGCCCGGAGCCCAGCTGTCCGTCCTAAGGGACCCCGGGCTGTTTCCCCCGAAAACACACCCCAAGAGTGTGATGTGCACAATCACCGGGCAGAAATGAACCAGAGACACAAAGAAATGGCTCTTTCGCTGTCTGTACCGGGACCCGCTCACGGCGCCTCCCTGGCCAAGGTTTCCTTTGCACCGCAGGACGATGCACGCAACTTGGGGAAATCTGTTAAAAGTGAATAATCATCCTTTAGAAAGCAAAAAATATATGGCATTGCAGCCAGAGTGCTTCTTAATTTTAACTTAAAAATTCTAATCTGCCCTCAGGTCACGAAAACATCATTTCTTATACTATGGGAACGCACACGGGAGAAAAATAGTCATTTGCAAGAAGCAGAGGTTGGGTCACCCTGAATTACAGATAATATTCAGAAAAAGCTACCAAATCCACAGGTTACGCATTCCTCTCTTCCCTGGAAAAGCCCTCGTTTGCAAGGCACCCGGCTCTTGTGGAGAAGCCATTGTGTATCATACAAACCTGATGCTCAAAAATTCAAAATATTCAGTAGAGGAACCTGCGTTCATCGACTGACACTCATACTAACGATTATTTAGAATTTCCCTCAATCTGAGACACACGTCTGGCGTCACTGACGCCTGTGTCTTGCCGAACTCGGCTTGCCTGAGAGCTGAGGATTTCGGACGTGAAGTGGAGGGTCCTTTTTGTAATAACCGCCCTCTGAATCCTACTGAGCTCCCCCCCACATTTGTAAATCAGATTTTAAATCCAGGAGAGAGCATGCAACTGACAGCGACCCACATTAAAAGCGCTTATGGTGTGTTCCATTTGCTCGACTATGTGTGGGGGGCTGGACGTGGAGCCCTAAACCGTTCCCCGGAGCTGCACCCCGTTTTTTGTACCCAGCATTTTCTTTTATTGTAAAGGACATTGTGGGGACAACGGATGGCGCATGGGCCCGATTAAGGAGGAGAATCCTGCTGGGTCGCCTCTAATATGCACGCTCAGGAGATGTTTGCACATCTATCACACGGGACGTTTTCTCACTGTCTGCATTTACTTTTAATATAATTGTATTTTAAAGAGGGAAAAATTAAGCAGAACAAAACAGATCATGAGATAACAATGTAAGAGACAGATTTCACAGCAAGACAACAGGACGTCACCATGATGTCTCTTGTTCTCTACCAAATAGTTGTCCATTTCTTTGCACACAGTGAATTCATGCAAAACAAAATAGTATTAAACTGATCAGAACTCAGTGATGAAGGCATTTTAGGTCTTCAGGACCAAACAACAGGGAAATCAACAACAGCTGCCCTCGGGTCTCTCGTTCTCTTCATGGCATAATCTTAAATTTACAGAAAAGTTACAAAAAGACTGAATGGACCCCACCTGCCCTAAATGTCTTTATTTTGAGCCTGGATCCTGCTAAGTGTCTTAATCATCCAGGCCAGGCTCAGACTGGGACCCGCCCGCCTCGGCAAAGCTCTGGTCAGACTCTCACTGCATGGGCCTCGGGGATAATTTTATTGATGTCTAAACGAGCTACGGTTTTGCAAAGGAGCATCCTCCTTAAATGACAAGCAGAGGGAACGCTCTTTGCAGATCTGCAAGAATACGATTCACAGCTATCGGATGTATACGGGGTTCCGTGGTGCGTGCACACGTACCTGAGTGTGTGCACGTGTGCGGCATCTCAGAGGATCAAACAAAGCTATCTGTGCACAACCAGCCTGTCCCACAGGGACCGTCAAGGGCAGAGCGGGGGATCCATCACCAATTTATCGATGCCTCCCGGCTGATCACCTGGGAAGCTTTGCAAACTCTGTGTCTCTTCTTTGTGAATCCGGAAGGTTCCACGTCTGCAGCCCACAGAGCTGGAACCCTGCAGCACTCGCTGGGCTCCCAAAGTGCTTCACGGTCTTCTCTGTCTGACTAAAACCTGCACAATTGTAAGCTTAATTTATTTTATGCACCTTTATATGCCTATCACCGTAATACGGGATCTGTGGCATGACCTACAATGGCCTTAGATCTCATTCAAAGGGGTCTAATCTAGCTGGACTCGTGAGTGATTTTCATATTGGATAAAATTGTTAACTAATCGGCTTTTCGTGGTGAAAATATAAAACCCGAGAAGACCTTCACACGTTTATTAACAAACATGAGTTCATTAAAACGATCTCCTGGCTATGTAATTTATGAAGTAATTAATTCTGAGTTAAATAATTATTTACTGGAAACTCAGTTTTGCTGTGGGACAGAAAGCCATGCTTCTCTGGTGTGACATCACGCAGTTGCTGTGTGATTACTGATTAGTCTCAGGCATAACAAAAGCTTTCTTTAAAATCGCTCAAACAGTCAGACATCTATCGTGCCTTTGTTCATTGTTAGATCAACAGCTTCCCGGCCACTTACAGGTCACACACCAGGTGCAGAATGGTCAGCTCGTACCTGAATTTTTCTAGCTATTTTGCCAAAGTTTCAGTGCACGAAAGGAAGAAATTTTTCTTATGTTGGATGTTCCACCGAGTACCTGGGACGATCTAGCGGGGCGTGGTGGCTCACGCCTGTCACCCCAACACTCAGGAGGCCGAGGCAGGAGGATCTCTGCGAGTTCCAGACCAGCCTGGGCTGCAAAGTGAGCTCAAGGCCGGCCTGAGCTGCACAGCGAGACCCTGTCTGCAAAAGCCAAAAAAAATAAATCTGGGGAGTTCCCAAGGTGTTGGTGAGTGGGGTCTCCACTGGGGGGAGAAAACCCCATAATTTGTATCAAAGTCATCACAGCTGTATCGGAAAACACCCATCACCCCCTTTCCCAGTTGCCATGGTAACGGCTCCTCTCGCGGTCCAGGCTGCTTCCGTCCCTTAGTAACCACTGGTCACCCTGGTGCACGCTGCAGGAACCCATCAAAGACGGCCCAGAGCTCTGTTCCTCGCCTGCAACCCCGTGACAACCTCCTTCCCTCCTTCTCCGGGGGACAAACAGACAAACACGGGGAGAGAAAGCTGCATCCACGGCCAGCAAGCAGCCTCCACCATTCTCGGGCCTCGGCCACCCGGAACGTGGACGCAGCCTCCAAAAGGGAGCCAGGGAGGCCAGCTGTACGCCAGCGCCTCGGGCTGTGGGACTGCATGTGGCGGCCAGAGCTGACTAAGCCGCATCCACAGCAGTCCTGTGGCCAGTGCCATGGGTGCGATTTGTGTCTCTCACAGATCCTCAGCCCAAGCTGCTAGTGTCAAAGCTGGGGGCTCGGGGAGGTGCAAAGGTCCCATGGAGGGGACCCCCATGCTCATCACAGACACCCCAGAGAGACGTGGGGACCCTACCACCACGTGAGGTCACAGCGAGGAGCTGCCGTGTGTCACACAGAACAGCTTGGACGTCCAGCCTCCATGGTTGCTCAAGTGACTAATGGATGTCTCTGGATTGTAAATCACCGAGTCAGTGCATTACCACAAAGAGGTGAATCATCGGCCAGCTTTTAAGCAGCTGATTAAAGAAACCTGCCACCTACCAGCTCCGATTCGGGGGGAAGTCTGCCAGGCTGTGGTTCCGGGGGGTTCAGTCCAAGGGCAGCTGCCCACAGGGCAGAAACAACATGGTGGGGGTGTGGCGGGGGGCAGATGCCACCCTGCAAAAGTCACACGTCCACGACCCTCGTCCTCCAACCAGTTAACTCTTCCCTGTCAGTTATGGACTCAAAAATAATTCCATCCATCTGCCAGGCTCACGGCCTCGTGAGGACACCGTGTCCCCAAGAGTTTCTGCACCCCGTCAAGGTGATCACAGTGATTATTCAGCCCATTTAGCAAACAGTCGGCTGAGTTCCTTTGATCACATTTTTCAAATCCATTTTATTTCAAGGAAAAAAACAAAAAAAAAACACTAAAACAAACTTTGAAAACACATTCATTTGGGGGCACCAATGGTACCTACGTTGGTACTGTCACCCCGAATCACTCGCCCAGAGCACGGGACATCTGCATTCAACTTTCCCAACAATACCAGCTCAAGGGTTCTCTTCAGTGAACTCAGAGAAATCAGTAGTGTGAGTACCTTAACTATTTTTATGCACATACACATATGTGACTGTTTTCAAGTTCTCGCACTGGGGAGACAGTATGATGTTCACACATGTGTGTCTGATTTATTTCACTAATGAGTATGGTCTCAAGTTGCCTCCATTTACCTATAAAAATCTACAGTTTATCCTTCTTCATGGCTGAGTAGTACTCCATCGTATAGAAATATCTATCACGTTTGTTTTAGCCAGTCTTCAGTTGACAGGCATTTGGATTGTTTCCAAAACTTAGTTGTTATAAATTGTTTCCAAGATTTAGTTGTTATAAATTATGCTGCTGTATGGGTGCACATATGTCACTGTGGTATGATTTTTTAATTCTTTTGGGAAGATACCCCAAAGGTCTCTGGTGCAGGGTGGTTCAGGACAGCCTTTGAAGTGGGAATGTCACCCCGGGTGCTGTACCCCCGATAGTCCATCATTTAAAGAGGTTAGAGGAAAGTCTACAAAAATTAATTTTAATACACAAAAGCACAGATTGGGTTTTGCCCTCCAATATGGCAGATTGGCGATGTGCGCTTTGCCAAAGCGTTATTACTGACAAAAATGACGGCAGACACAGTGAAGGCGTCTTACGGGTCACCAAGACATGTGACAAATGACTGGACGGCACACACGGACAAGCGTGCAAATGTCCGCTTCCATTTCCAAAGTGAACAATTACGTGCACGTGACACCTGCAGACCCAGCACTCGGGGGAGGCTGAGGCGGGACGGTCTCTGTGAGTCGGGATCGAGCTGGGCTGCAGAGCAGGCACAAGCCCAGCCCCAACTGCACAACAGGAGCCCGGCTCAGAAACGCCAAAGAAAGCAAAATACTAGAGAAAAAATTCAGCAATTAAAATGGACCGATGAGAAAATAAATTGATGACTACAAATATGTAAATAATGACCGTCAGCTACAAAAGGAGACACGCGTTAGGGTTTTAGATGTGGTTTCAATATTTGGCAAATATTTACTTCCACTTTATTCTTTCTTTCTTTCTTTCTTTCTTTGTCTCTGTCTGTCTCTGGAGCAAGGATCAAGCTCACAACCTCTCGTTTGCCAGGCAGGTGCCTATGCCACTGAACAAAATCCCCAGGCCCAGATAGTCGCTTTAATGCAGTCAACGTCACAGGAAACTCCTGTCTGCGGTGCATAACGGAAAGAACCCGCAGGTACAAGCCTGCACCCCAAGCCTGATTTTCAGGTGTGCACACACTTCTGCACTCTAACGTGATTGTAAACTGACTCTGCGGTTCACCTCCGGTGACAGGCTGACCCGTTCTCTTCCTGACACAGGGTACAGTTTACAGGACGGTCTTCCAAAAAAGAACTCAAGAGGCAGGAACACAGTCAGAAGAGAAACAGTCAATTCAGCTTAAAATCCTCGCTCTGAAACCCTACGAGCTTCTGATGTCTCTCAAAGTGCACTCAGGGGATTTCACGGTTGACTTCAACACTTTCCGCCTAGAAGAGGAAAGATTCCTGGTGTTCATTCATCCCGACATTCTGGGTACCTTTGTAGCAGGATGCACACTTTTAATATCGGCAGGTAAGAGCCAGGCCCGGTGGTGCTCGCCTGTCATCCCAGCACTCGGGAGGCTGAGGCAGGAGGATCCCTGCGAGTTCGAGACCAGCCTGGGCTACAGAGTGAGCTCAAGGGCGGCCTAGACTGCATAGTGAGATCCTGCCACAAAAAAAAACAAAGTAAAAAAAAAAAAAAAAGTAATGATGCTTTAGCTTCTTAGGAACAGAGCGGGATCCACAGACCCTGAGTGCAGAGTTTGCTTTTCACCCACAAGGGTGATCAGTGGCAAGGTATTCGGATTCTGAACCTCAAGAAGGTGCTGTATGCTCCGGATTAGATGCACCGAGCCCTGCAAGGCACGCTGGGAGCCCGGGAGGACCCCAGTCACCGCTGGGTCCACCCATTTAGGAGCTCTGTGCTGTTAGGAGGTTGGCAGGGCTGCGGGAGACCGCAGGGCCGGCTGGTGGCTGCTGGCTCCTCGGGGTGACTGACGGGGACCCGGTTAGAGCATCAGCCCAGGACGGGGTGCGTTTGCTTGGCCTCCCGTCTGCAGCTCCGGCCTCCGCGGAGTGTCTGTCTGTGTCCCCCGCCATTGCAGGGTGTCTGTCCTTCTGCAACAGCTCCTGCAGCCCGGCCCCGTCCCCATGCCTGGAATATTTCTAACAAACTCAGCTGCCTGCAACACCAGACAGACATGCAGAAATAATAATTTATGCAATGCTCCTCGGGCTGCTTGTCCAAAAAGAACAATGTCACTAATGCGGCCACTTTGGGGAAAAGGTCAGGACCTTAGTACCTGAATTGCAAACCTGGAAAACAAGGTTTTCCTTCTCAGCAAAGATTCTTTGTAGGCAAATGACTCTTTGTCCTCAAGAATCACTCAGTTCAGGCTCACAAACGCCTCCCAAGTCGTGAAAATGTCACCGAAGGTCCCCAAAACGGACAGAAGAGAAGATATTAGTGCTCCATATGCAGATCTGAACCCTTTGCAACTTCTGCATTTAGGATGATCAAGCGGAAAAGCATCCGTTTCCTAATCAAGGCAGCTCTGAGCACGATGGGCGCCAGCCTAATGTGGCTCAGGCCGGTTTTGAAGTTGGTCCCCGGGCTCTGTATTGTGCTAAAAATCTTAACAGAGACTGCAGGATGCAGCTCAGAGGTAGAGCCAGGCACAGGATCCCAGCACGCCTTGAGTTCCAGAGCCACCCCTGGAACAAAATCAAGTAAAAAGCCCAGCATCTGCAAACAGAGGTAGACAGTGAAGGCTGGTGAGGTGCTGCACATGAGCCCTCGGGAGGCTGAGGCAGGAGGATCGCTGTGAGTTCGAGACCAGCCTGGGCTGCAAAGCGAGCTCAAGGCCAGCCTGCACTACAAGGACTGGGTCCCTCGCTGCCAAGACCAGGTTCAGACTGGCAATCCTCCTGCCTCGGCCTTCCAGAGTCCTGGGCTTACCGGCGTGCACCACCACACCGGGCCCGGAGGCAGAGTCCCACCTCGTAATGCAGCAGGTGGCCTCTCAGTGTGGTTTGCTTTCCTGCAAATTTGTCACCCGTGCAAGGCTGAATTCTGAAGAAGGAAAATTCTAAAAATAACTCACGAGTTTGGAATAGCTGCAACACAGTCTGCTTAAAACCTGTGTGTTCCATGAGTTTTGTCAGTCACTTTCTGCACCTAATTTGTTGGGTGTAGGAATCGCAGCACTGTAATCACGGCTGTAATCACAGCGCTCGGGAGGCTGAGGCAGGAGGATCGCCACTAGTTTGAGGCCAGCCTGGGCTGCATGGTCTGACTCTATCTCAAACAAATGGGAACAAAGCAAAAACCTTCCTTGTGTAACTTCCATATTAAGAGTTATCATGGCAATGTCTGTATAGGGGGAAAAAAACACTGCAAGTGTAGAGCTTGATACAATTCACAATTTCCACGCTCCAGTGGCAACCTTGCAACGTGAAACAGCTGCACTAACCAAGCTCAATAGCGAAAGCAATTTGCAGCCAGGTGTGCTGGGATCCAGGCCAGAGTTGCAAGTTCAAAGCCAGCCCGGGCATCGGATATTTTGTCTCAGCAAGGGAAACAAAGTATTCAAGACGCCTCTACTTTCCACTTGGGTTTGGTGACGGGTAAACCCGAGAGCAGACAGACAGATGGACAGAGAGTTGCCCGCACCCTGGAGGCGCAGAGGAGGAAACCCCAAGCGTGGGACCCATCTGCACATTTACAAGCAACGTGTACCTCTTCTTCAAGACGGGCACACAGTCGAGGCTTCCTGAACAAGGTCCCCCTGCAGAGAAAGCACAGCAAAGCCCTCCTCCGGGGGAGCACATCCGTGAAACAGTTTCTGCACAGCAAAGGAACGAGCATCAGTAGAAAGGCGATATAGCGAATGGGAAAGAGTTGGGGTCAGCTACATAAAGTAAATCACGCATTCAAAGAATTTGCACCACCAGAAATTAAAGACCCGATCTAAACGTGGACAACTTCTTAGAAAGAGGAGGAAAAATGGTCAGTTAATACATTAAAAAATGATTCAGGTCTGTGGCCATTACAGAGATGCAAATGAGAGCGATGCTGAGCTTTCATCTCAGCCAATCAGGAATGAGCTGTCATGAAGAAGTCAGCCAATAACAGACGCCGCAGAGGATCGCTCCTGTGCTATTGGTCAGAACGTTAACCAATACAATCACTATGGAAATCAGGGTGGAGACTCCCCAAAATTCCAAAGGCAGAAAATTCCACTGGACCCAGCTATTCCCCGTCCAAGCGTCTTCCTTCGAGAGTAGAAGACATCGCCTTACAATGGTCCACGCACACCCTAGTGTAAAGCAGCAAAACTCATGGACTACAATTCAAAAGTCGTCTGTGTGTCCATCAACAAACGCATGGAGGAAGAAAACGTAAGATTACAGAAAACAAAACACTAGGCCAACACACAGGAGAATAAACTTGACTTTCATAGGAGAACGAATGCACCTTGAGACCCTAACGTTGAATAAAATAGCAAACTCCGAGCCCAGCTTTCACACGAGTTTCTCTTACATGACAATATCAAGCCAAATGAAAAACGGACAAGAGGAAAAGGAAATAGATCCTTCCCACATGGAAAAGGGGTCCAGAGAAGCAGAGAGGGCAGGAAAAGGAAATGCATTTGCGTCTCACTGCAGGCGTCACTAAGCTTGAAGCCCCGATGCAGGGTCCTGTCAGATGGGCTTCTGCATCTCCCAGCCCACGTCAAAGCACCGCTCCCCGGGCATCTCACCTGTGCCAGCTGAACAGTCATCGCCCCCTTGTATTCTCCGAGGATGCCCCTTGAGATCCCCAGTGCGGTCCTGGTACCCAGAACAGCACCACACCCTGCCCACAAGCCCTAGGATTCTCCGAGAGTCACTCTAATAACCCAGACAGCTGCTAAGGACCAGCAGCAGGAGGGTAGCGCACACAGGGTGGATACGCTGCGTGAAGGCCTGGTTCACGTCAGGTGGCGAGTGACACTGCATCACCCTTTTCAGAAGGGCATCCTGGTACCCTGTTTGTTTCTGGAACTTTCTCTTTCATGCCTTTGGAACACATTAGATGCATACTACTTATCTAGAAACAAAGTGGAAACGCAGATGGGTATTATTGTTTGATATGGACTAGCCCCAAAAGGCTCACATATTTAAGACTAGATGCTCAGCTTGGAGGCTTTGGAGGTGGAGGAAGTTTTTTTGAGAGGCAGATCCTAATGCTTGGGAGTTATGTCATTGGAGGCGTGGCCATGGACATCGAGGTGGAGCCTATAGGCAGGAAGTGATGTCGTTAGGGGCGTGGCCTGGGAGATGGAGGTGGAGCCTAATGGTAGGAAGTGATGTCATTGGGGGCATGGCCTTGGAGACGGAGGTGGTAGGAAGTGATGTCGTTAGGGGCGTGGCCTTGGAAATGGAGGTGGGACGTAGTCATAGGAAGTGATGCCATTGGGACCATGGTCTTGAGAGATGGAGGTGGTAGGAAGTGATGTCGTTAGGGGCGTGGCCTTGGACATGGAGGTGGGACGTAGTCATAGGAAGTGATGACATTGGGACCATGGTCTTGAGATGGAGGTGGGGCCTACTGTACGAAGTGATGTCACTGGGGGTGTGGCCTTGGAGATGGAGGTGGGGATTACTGTGTGAAGTGATGTCGTTAGGGGCGTGGCCTTGGACATGGAGGTGGGACGTAGTCATAGGAAGTGATGCCATTGGGACCATGGTCTTGAGAGATGGAGGTGGGGCCTACTGTACGAAGTGATGTCACTGGGGGTGTGGCCTTGGACATGGAGGTGGGGATTACTCTGTGAAGTGATGTCACTGGGGGCGTGGCCGAGGAGATGGACCCACATCCTGGGGACTGGCACCCCAATAGTTCCCTTCCCCCTAGGCAAGTCACAGCTCTGTAGCAATGCCCGCTGTCTCCGGGACTCGCTTCCCCATGTGTCCCTGATGCAATTAATTTCACAGAACCACGGACCTTGGTGGCTCCCTGCAGTTCTGTGCCACCTTGTGCCCATCTGCCTTGTGAAGTCCTCGACCTCCCCGCCTTAAACCCTGGTTTCCTTCTATAAAAGTCCCTGGAAAAGACAGAGTCCTGGGCAACCTGCTCAGATCCTCTTCTGTGTCTCTCAGAAAGTTTCTCTCAGTAAACAGATCCTGCCTTCACCTCTGTGGTTCCTAAAATGGGTTCTTCGGTTTTAGAGAACGCCAGCTCTCCTGGAAGCCAGCTGATGTGTCTGAGCAGAGCGGGGTCAGGGTCTGCTTGCTTGGGGCACATCCCGCACTCCTATTGAGCCGGAGGCGCCCAGAGTGGAATAGACACACCCTGAGCATGTGCCTCTCCCTGTCAGCCCCAGATATTAGAAAACAGTTTCAAGACCTAGAAAGACTCCAAAGTTAAGCCCTCTCAGAGTTAATGGAGACAGACAGCCCAAGAGGTCAGCTTTTCGGTCCACCCAGGAGCGACTATTCAGTCCTACAGCAGCCGGGGATCCCTGGACCCAATCCCTTCCCCAAAGACTGAACCTCACACGGGACAATCTGAGGCCAGTTGTGGATCCTCGGTTTTGCTGAACCGGCCCAGCCACTGTGCACCCTACTGGAGGGATCCTTCTGGACTTCTGAGCTCCCCCAGACTTAGCCAAACCTTTCCTCTTGCACACAGCCAAGAGCTGTGGGATGGCAAGAGGGGTCTGAACCCGGGACCTAGGGCCTGGGAGACGCTGGCACCTACCTTTCCGGGAGCTTAGACCCCGGCTGGGGGGCGGCCACCCCACCGCAACAATCACCAGGGAAGCCACAAAGTGGATTTTGGGCCAGAGACTCCAGACAGCAGCCCGCATGCTGTGAAGACAACATGGTGGTCACCTCCTGACAGATGGCAATGTCCAGTACCTTTTACTTCCAAGGTGCAGAGCTGGGTGGGGCTGGGAGCTGTCCCAGAAGCCGGGCAGAGACCTGGGTGACTGGATGGAAATGTGTCACCAGGGCACAGTTCCCCAAATTCCCTTCCTCTTTCAGCCCCCTTGTTCCCGCCCACTGTGACAAGACAAAAACACAGATAACTCATTTTTAAAAAATTCTTTTTCCAGTGCTGGGGTTGGAGCCCATGGCCAGTGTCCCCTTCCACCTCATTAACGAGAACGGGCAGCAGGCGGGGCTCGAGGTGCGGGCCGAGCTCCCCCCACAGGGAAACTGAGGCACCGTGGCTCCCGGGAAATTGCCAGTGCCCTCCCGGCCACCCACCCACCCCACCCTGCTGTGCTCGGCCCGGGGACGCCTGCCCCGCTCCCCGGTCCTTTCCTGCAGCCCAGCGCTGAGTCAGCCCTGCACATCCCCAAGCAACGGGGCCCGGAAACCCGAGCCCAGGACGCACAGCGCCTCACCGCGCATGCGTGCACCGAGGCTCCGAGGCACGCACGCTCTAGGCCGAGCTGCGGTGCAGCTGGGGTGCAGCCCGTGGGGTGCAGCCCGTGGGGTGCAGCCAGGGCCGGAGGCCTCGGGAGCATCTCAGAGCTCCCGGGCTGCAGCCGGCCCGTCGCCCACCCGTGCACAAGCTCTCAGCGCGTCCAGCTCGGGGCATCGAGCAGTCTCCAGGCTGCAGCAGCAGCGGCTGTGACGGTTCCAGAACATTCTCTCACACCTCCCCTCCCCCACCCTCGGCCTCCATGGCGAGCCCGGCGCGCTGTTTCCCGCCAGTGGACACTGACTCGCTGGGCCTCGGCCCCCTGCTGCTGTGGGGCTGATGCGGCTTCTCCCCTAACAGTGGACAAGCTGGACAGTTTCCCTGCGGTGCTTCCAGAGGCGCTGGGATGTCTCCTCCCGTCATGGCGCTCGTCTCCGGGAACCCACGAGCGGCCATGTCTGGACCCGGGTTGGGTCTCCCAGGCTGGATCTGTTATCGCGAGACTGGGATCATCACTGCGAGATCAGGTGAATTATCGCGTGAGCACAAGAGAGGAGTGATCCTGAGTGGTTGTGTTTCCCGCGAGACTTGCATAGTTAGCGCGGGGCCAGACTAGTTATCGCGAGATCACATGGCTATAAAACGAGACCCCTGGGGGAGGCGCTGCCATTTCTGCCTGGGGTTCTGGAGCTGGTTGAGCACCCCTGTGACCCCAGCACCACGCAGGCTGAGGCAGGAGGATCCCTGCGATGCCCAGAGCGGCCTGGGCTGCATGGTGAGCTCAAAGCCTGCCTGCACTGCACAGCCACACCCTGCCTCCAAAAGGCCACATGGAGGGAAAAACAAAACGAAAGAATCAAGAAAACTGAGGAGCGGTTGGAGAAAATGAGCGGATCCTGGAACGTTTATTTCTGAGATTTCAAAAAACCCTCCAAGTTACATGCACCCCGTATAAAAAGATGCGGGCGTGAACACATACAAATTCTGGTACCATCTGGGGTCGCTTCGCCTGTCTGTGGGTTCAGTGCTCATACACTCAAGCTACCACTGGTCTGCTCTGTTGGGGTGGCAGGCTCCTGTCATTTCAAGGACTTATAAAGCAAAATAACGCATTTTGGGGTGATACTGTTTTTGAAATCTGAACAGGAATCATGCACGTGACCGGAAATCATATTTCTCAAAAGAAATACGCCTCTAGCCTGTCCTTGGAAGGACTCGTTCTCTTCAACGAGCTGTGCTGTAAATCATTGCCAGTTAGCTTTTGAAGCACTTCTGGCCCTTCCTAGGAAAAGCTCAACAAATGTTAGTTGAATGAATATGCGGTATGGTCCTCACCATCATGAAAGCACCATATTTGAGTCTCTGACACTTACTGTAAAAAATTACCAGTAACTTGGAAGCTTAAAATAGTGTTATTTTGTAGTCGCCTTAGCGTTCTCCAAGGCAGAAGTCTCACTGGGTAAGAGCGTCCTTTTGGGTTTCTTGGACAGACAGCCTCAGTCTGATGAAAGTCAGCACTCTCCTTCCCTCGTGGTGTGTGCAAATAAATTCAGAAATTCCTTTTTTTTAATATTAAAAAAGGACTGACACAGATTTGCAGAACGCAAGAGGACATTCGCAATGGTCAATATCTGTGTAGTGTTATCTGCAAAATAGCTGATCAGATTACAAGACGCAGGCATGCAAAACTGACCAAACAGTCAAAGCCCAAAGTGTTCTTTTTGATGAGGTAACAGAGGTTAGCATTATAGTTATTTATCACATATAATATTACATATAACTACATTATTAATTATCATATATAGGCATAAAATCTTTTCCCTCAAAAACCTGTGATTGGAGGTTCCATTTGACCCAGCAATTCCACTTCTGGGCATATTCCCAGAAGAACTGAAAGCATCATACCACAGTGATATATGTGCACCCATGTTTATAGCAGCACAATTTGTAATAGCCAGATCTTGGAAACAACCCAAGTGTCCATCAACTGAGGAATGGATAAAAAACTTGTGATATTTTTATGCAATGGAATTCTACTCAGCCATAAAGAAGGATCACATTGAGATATTTATCAATAAATGGACCCACCTTGAGACCACACTCATAAGTGAGACAAATCAAACTCACGTGTATAAATACCGTACACTCTCCCTGGCATAAGAAACTGAGAGAGTAAATAAGATCCAAAATCTACAACAGATATTGTCAAGGAAAATGGGGGGGAATGCACTCAGAAAGAAAGAATAAATGCGGTAACAGAAACGAGAAGAGGTTTTTTTCGTAGTTTTAGAAAATACATTAGTTTGTTTGCAGCTCTGGAGGTTGAACTCAAGCCTTTAGAGCCGAGCTGCATGCCCAGTCAAAGGAGACAAGGCTTTGTGCAGCCACTCAGCTGCTCGGGCCGGCCCTGAGCTCGGGATCCTCCTGCCTCAGCCTCCAGGCTGTGCAGGAAAGTTTCTTTTCTCCTGAGATGAAGGCCACAGACAGTGGCCGAGCTCCCTGCCCAGCACGGCCGAAACCCTCCGTGCTGCCGCAGGTAAGTCTGATCTCACAAAAATGGACCCGAAAAGCACATTCCTGGGTTCTGCACAGTCAGTGTTTCTATTTTGATAGATTAGATCCTTGACCCTTACGCACTACATTAACGAGGATTAATTTCCTACTATTTTTTAAAAATCCTTTATTGTTTCTATCGTTGGTTTGCTTCTCTTGCTTTTCAAAGTTTAAAAAAAGGTTCCCCTGCACTGATTTAACATCTCAAGAGGAAGCTCCCTCTTGGGCTCACATTGATGGGTGACGAGCGCCCCCTAGTGAGACAGGATGTTTTTCTGAGAGTCTGATAGAAACTCTTTTTTATTTGTTTACTTTTTTTAAAAATTTTATTTAAAAGGAAAAAAAAAAGAAAAAAGAAAACCAAACAAGACAAAACAGTGTAAGCGCACAAGTAATTCAGGACTACAAAAAACAGGAAGAAATCACCAGTTAATAGATTACACATTGTCATCTTAGAGATACTTGTTCAAGTCACAGGATCAAAGCATACAACGTGGACACTCAAACAGTCAGACTGCAAACAGTTGTGTTCAGTGACCCAACAAAGACTTAGCAATATGGTCATCTATCTTACACAACTAAACACACTTGCAGTTGTGTCCTTTAGAGCACTTTTTTCCCCTCTCTTTTTTACAACAAAATTTACACATTTTAGGTTTTATTACTCCCACAGTTCTTATTACTTTTTTTTTGAAGAGAATAAAACCAAATGTGACAAAACAAAACAGAGTAAGTCAAATCAAAAGTCGGTCAAATCAAAAATTTTTACATAATGTAAAAACAGAATACAAGGTGATCAACAATGGTTACCATAATGCCTCTTGCTACCTAAAAAAGAATTGCCTGTATCATCAGGTATAATAAAATTGAACAAAACAGTACAGAACAAAACCAATAAAACCTAAACATTGGAGACCTTACAGGACTTCAAAAGAAGATAATAGTCAAACCAGAATGGGCATCATAGTGAATCTTACTGCCTTCAAAGTAGTTGCCTATAGCCTCAAACTTGATACTATCAAACAGAGTAGTTTCCTTTTTAAAAACACCTTTTCCATTGGGTGTGATGGCACACGCTGCCATCCCAGCACTCGGGAGGCTGAGGCAGGAGGGTCTCTGCGAGTCTGAGACCAGCCTGGGCTGCAAAGTCAGCTCAAGGCCGGCCTGGACTGCACGGCGAGACCGTCTTTAAAAAGAGAAAGAGGGAAAAAAAATCGTCCGAGCCACAAACACTGACACAGAACTGGGTTCGGTGGCTGGAGTTTACAATGGCAGCACTCAGGAGCAGCCTGGTGGCCGTCCCGCCTCAGCCTCTCGGGAGCAGGACTCTGGCACCTCTGTGCCACCAGCAGGTGTGATTCTCTGGCTTGGCTCACCTTCAGCTGACCTTTATGGAGGAAGAAGACACCCCACAGCCAGCTCAGCAGGCAGCTCTCCAGCAGTGTCGGGGTCCAAAGGAAAGGAAAGGAAATTCAAGCCAATGCAGACAAACAAAACAAAAGCAGAACATCACGTCGCACAGACACACATCGGTTCTCCAAATCTCCCCCGTGAAGACACTTGCACTACATTTGTTTAAAACGCTTCTGGGACAGGTCTCGCCTTCATTCACAGCCTGGACCTTCCTAGGAAAAGCTCAACAAACGTTTGTTGAATGAATATGCGATATGATCCTCACCATCGTAAAAGCACCATATTTGAGTCTCTTATACTTACTGTAAAAAGTTACCAGTAACGTGGAAGCTTAAAATAATGTTGTTGTGGACTCACCTTAGCGTTTTCCAAGGCCGAAGTCTCACTGGGCAAAGATCAACTGCATGACAGTCTAGTTTTCTCTCCCAAAATTCTAGAAAGGGTCTCTTCTAGCTCCTAAGGGTTTCATGATTCCTTAGCCCACTCCTTACGGATTCCACACTCTTGAGCACAATTTCTGTTCTTATCTTCACGTGCCGTTCTTTGATCTTTAAGCTTCTGCTTTCTTGCTCTTAAATGTAATTTAGTTGCTTTATATTTCAATGAGCACTTGATAGCTGCACAAATAGACTTGATGCGAAGGCCGGGAATTTAGCTCAGCAGCAGAAGTACCTGTTTGGCAAATGTAAGGTCATGAGTTAAATCCTCAGCACCAAAAAATAAAGTTTATTTGATGCAATGTAGCTTTAGATGTACATACACGGTCACGGTGCTCTCTCGTCTCAAGGCACAAGATCCAAAGCACACAACTTAAAAGAGGACAGATTCCATTAGGCTCACCGTGCAGAAGGTGCAGTCCATGGCCGGCCGCTCCAAGGCAGGAGCATCATGGTGCACGGTGTGGGGAGGAGAGACGCTCCCTTCATGGTGGCCAGGCGGGCCAGGTCACCAAGCCCCGCGCCTGTAAAAAAGAAAGCAAGACACGATTCCCCCAGAGTCACGGGGCAGGATGTCTCCCATAGTGGCCCTGCCTCTGCCTGCCTCAGTTTCCCCGGGGCTCCTCACCCCTGTCTCTGTTGTCACCTTCAGGGACCAGCCCGCTGTCCCTGTCCCTGGAACACTCAGGTGCTGGCGTTTCCTGACAGGGCTGGCCATGAAGCCCAGGTTGCCTGGGGCGCAAGGGACCCTCCTGCCTCAGCCTCCCTGTGATGGGGTGATCGGCGGGCGCCTCTGCCCCTCTGGCTTGTGTTCTCTGGGGTGTCGGGTGTGGACCCCGAGTCCCCCACACACACAGCTCCTCCCTGGCCCCAGTGCCAGTTGCGGGGGTCCTGCACCCACCGTGGCCCAGCTCCGAGCCTCCTTTCTGTCCAGGCCCAGCTGTCACCTGCCCCAGCCGCAGGCCTCGGGCTCAGCATGAGCCTCAGCACGGGGTCCCCACTTCCAGAAGAATAAAGCAAAGCGGGGTTCACAGGACAGGCACCCGGGTTCGGTGCAGATCTGTGACCCCTGTGTCCTCGGAGGCTGAGGCAGGAAGATCCCAAATTCCAGCTCAGCCTGGGGACAGAGGGACTTAAGGAAACCCTGGCTCACAATAAAACATAAATAAAATAAAATAAAATAAAATAAAAATAGCAGGGGCCATGTGTAGTGGTGCACGCTGTCATCCCAGCACTAGAGAGACCGAGGCAGGAGGGTCTCTGTGAGTTCAGTGCCAGCCTGGGCTACATGGTGCCACGTAGCTGGGAGATATGAGGTCCCTGTCACACCGCCCTGGGGGCCGCCAGGTCCTTTGGTCCCCACAGCACACGACAGTGACTACAGAGGCCACAGAAGATTCAGCAGTCAAACCAGGATCGCGCTGCAGGCGGGAGAGGGGATCTGGCAAGGGCAAGGGCACTGGCAGCCATTTTGGGAGATGGAGGCAAATCATACACAGCACAGAAAATCTCTGCAGGGCTCCCTGGTCCCCAGGACATCGTGGATATTGCACTTATGTGCGGTTAACCATTATAATCACATCACATAAAAAGGAAGTGTAACCTGGGAACAGAAGCAGGGGAACCGTGCCTAAAAGGCGCAGCGGCCATCTCACTGACTACGCAGCCTGGCGTCACCTGCCCTGGCCAATAGGATCTCTGGGTACCAGAAGGCGGTGACAGTCAGACTGGAAGCATCGCAGGACCTCAGGCCTGCTACGGTCCCCTTCAGACAGAGATCTGCCAGCCAGCGGAGCGGAGGCCGGGAGCAGCTCGTGAGGACTCTGCGGTGACTTTGGGGTAAGCCGGGCCCAGCGGGGTGTGGGGGGCAGAGCTCCGAGTCCCCCGGGATCCCCAAACCACCCAGGCCCCAGTACGGCCTGTTCGGGGAGGTTGTTGGGCAACAGGGGCACCCGCGGTGGCCGCGCTTCTATTGCAGTGGGGAGATCTACGTCCAACCAGAGGACAGACATGTCCTGAGCTCTCTGGGGGCCGGGCTGTCCCAATGACGTTTGCAGATGCTCCCGGGAGGGGTGGCGAGCACGCTGAGTGTGACCACAGCGTCCATGGCAGCCGAAGGACAGGGGCAGCCCCGGGTCCAAATGGGGAACCCACAGTGGTCCATCTGTGCGGGGGAATATTACACAACACCAAAAGGAAACGCAGCCCGAGGCCAGCGCCCACGGGCTCAGCTCTGCCGGGGACGACTTCACATGGACAGCTCGGACCAGCAAAATGCAGCAGCTGGAACCGTGCAACGGCGTTTCTTAATTCGTTTTTCAATCGCTTTGTTCCTGTTTCCCTCGGGGTGCTGGGGACAGAACCCCGCCTCGGCCTTGCCCCCGTGGGCTCGCAGTGCAGACCTGCCCGCCTCAGCCTCGTGCAGGGTGCGGGCCTCCAGCTCGTGCAGACGCAGGAGCTCGGTGTCCCACCCTGCCCGGGCTGGGCTGGCGCCCCACAGCTGCTGCCATATCCGCAGGGCCGCCTAGGTGTCTGCTTTCTTTCTTTACTTTTTTTTTTTTTTCATTTAAAGAGAAAAAAAAGGAAATAAAATTTTTTTAAAAGGTACAAATTATACAGAATTTCAAGAAAAAATACAGCAAGGTATCACTAGTTAATAGGTTACATATTGTCATCTTTGAAATTGGTGTCCAAATGATAAAATTAAACATGTAAAGTGAACGTTCATACAGTGAGATTGCAGACGGTGCCGATCGATGATCCCACAAATTGCAGTAATGCGGATTTGTACCCTGCACACTGAGACACGCACGCCGTCATATCCCGCAGTGACCGGCTTGGATCAGTGTGTGCGTCTCTCCTGGACAGAGACCGGGGATGGGGGCTGGGCCAGAGCAAAGCCAGGCGGGAAAAGCTGACCAATCCCAGTCGAGCCTCCTTTAATCAGGAAGTGCACACGGCGTATATAAAGGGCAACGTAACGCGTTATAGGCTACGTCGGCTTCCTCACGTGATGTGGACCTACTGACTAGCAGGAAATGACTCGTAGGAAACTCGGTAGGCGGAGGCAGAAGCGGAAGTAGTGAGCAGGAGAGAATTATGGGAGATGTAGTCTGAAGCGAAGGTACTCAAAACGGGCACCTCGCAGGCAGAGGAGGATCACGGGAAATGTAGGCTGACACAAAAGTGCCCTCAGGTGGGCGGGGCAGGACAGCGGCCGCCATTTTGAGGAGCTCCCTACATCTTAGAACACCTTCCTTTCCTCTGCTTTTAATAACAATTACACTTTTTGGGGTTTTCTTACTCCCACAATACTTATATTTTGCAGAGAATAAAACCTAACGTGGCTAAACCAAACAGAGTCGGTTAGAACAAAAGGACGGGCACAGTACATGACGTGAAAATAGAATCCCAGGCGACCTACCGGGCCACCATGGTGCCTCCTGCGCCTTACTTTGAGCCAGCGGCCTGCTGCGTGCTCCAGGCCGCCTCGCAGCCGCAGTCACAGCCGGCGGGGCTCCCCCCGAGGCCCTCCTGCCTCAGCCTCCCTGAGAGCTGGGCTGCCTGCAGCGTGTGCAGCTCCGGGCTTGGCCACAGCGGGGCGCACCCTGCCGGCCTTGCAGCTCTCTGCTTGTGGGAGGGGGTGGCCCTCCATAGCGCCCCCTGCTGGGCTCAGTGGGGGACCCTCCTGCCTCAGCCTGGCAGCCACCCCGCCCAGCAGCCGGCCCAGAGCAGACACCCACTCTGCAGGCCACCATCAGTGCAGGAGGAGGGCAGGGCGGCTGCCCAGCACCGCCTGGAGGTCACCCTGGGGCTCCTGCAACCTCCCCGCAGCATCACACAGGGCCTGGGCGAGACCAGGCAGAGAGGCCGGGTCCCCTCGGACGGGGCCACGGGGCTGAGACGGGTGACCCCGGGCCTGGCTGGCACAGTCCTGAGAGCCCCCTGCACTCCGGAGGCTGAGGCAGGAGGGTCGCTGTGAGTTCGAGACCAGCCTGGGCTACGGAGTAACAACACCACCACGGCTCTCTCTCTCAGACTGTTTTCTGTTTTGATGCATTTAGCTTTCCTGGGAGACGAAAGTGGTCTGGCCCGTCACTCCGCTGCCCAGGCTGGGCTCACATCTGAGGCCCTCCTGGCCTGGGCCAGGTTTGTGTTCCAGGTTTGTTTCCCTACTTAGTCTACTTATTGATTTATCTTATGAGTATTTTTATTTCCTGTCCTTTTGAGCCGGGGTCTCCCTGTGCAGTCCAGGCGGGCCCTGAGCTCACTGTTCAGTCCAGGCCGGCCTCAAACTCACAGTGACCCTCCTGCCTCAGCCTCCTTAGGGCCGGCATGAGAGGTGCGGGCCACTGTACCCGGCTTACAGTTAAAGTCTTTAAAATTAATTCATTTAAATTTAACTTAAATGCTTGAATTAACTAATTCACCTGCTTTACTTTAGTCTGTCTGCCTCGCTGGGGGACCAGGCATCAACCCAGGATTTCTGCACCGAGCGGCACCCCAGCCATTTTTTTGGTATTTTACCTTGAGATGGGGTCACAACTGTTTCCCGGCCAGGCTGGAGCTTGAGACCCTCCTGCCTCAGCTTCCCGAGTGCCGGGCTGACCCGTGCCGGGTGCTGAGGGCTCCTGTCCCCTCCCTTCCCCTGCAGAGCCCACTGCCCCTCAGGAACCTCAGGGTGGAGCCGGGCAGCAGGTGGCTGACCAGGGACCTGCACGGGAACGTGTCCAGCATCCAGTGCTCCCAGAGCAGCTACCCCTTGGTAAAGCGGGGCCCTGGCACACAGCTTTAGGACATACCCACCTCGGGGTCCCCCATGACCAGAGCCGCTCCTGACCCAGCTGAGGGCGGGGCACCCTCGTTCCCAGGCTGGGAGAGGCTGGCTCCTCCCTGGTCCCACACACGCCTCCCGCCATGGGCATGTGTCCTCCTGTCCACTTCTCAGCAGCACCAGGTCCTGTGGAGTTGGGGCCATCCTGAGAACTCAGTTTACCTCCCCAGCTGTCTGAGACCCCGCCCCACACGTGGCTGCAGCTTGAGGTCCTGGGGGTCCAGGGTCAATCAACAAACAGCCACCAAAAAGCCCAGGCCGCCCTCCAGTGTCAGAGCTCGAAAAGGAAAGCAAAGATTACTTAGGGTTCCCGCATCACAACAGACGGACCCCGATGTGCTTCTGGCCCAGGAGGTGTAGAAGAAAATGGAGGGGTTTGAAAATGCTGAGCGGACGTGGCGCAGTGACTCAAACCGGTCATGCCAGCGCTGGGAGGCTGAGGCAGGAGAGTCTCCATCATGCAAAGCAAGCCCAAGCTATGGAATGAGTTTCAGGGCAACCTGAGCATCACAGCGAGCCCCCATCTGAAAAAACCAGAGCGGGAGCGTCTGTGAAAGAAGCCACACTGTCCTCACAAAAGGATGCAAAGCTCCGTGGGGGAAGACTCTGCGTGAGCAACCTGTGGGAACATGTGACTTGGTGGCCTGTGGGCTTGGGGTCCCCCAGGGTTGGCTTGGCTCAGCTGAGCTCCAGTCACCGCTTTTCCGCAGTGTCTGGAGGCCAGGGTCTCACTGTTTGGACCAGGCTGGCTGTGAGGTGAGAAGGTCCTCCTGCCTCAGCCTCCAGAGTGCAGGACTCCCAGGCGCACACCACCACGCCTGGCAACCAGGCTGCTTTAGCTCCTCCTGGCAGACAGCAGGTGCTGCTTGGTCATCAGTGGAACCAGGGCCCAGACAGCGCCACTGCCCCTGCCTTCCACGTCCCTTGTGTGTTCCGCAGGTGGAGGACCAGAACCACTGTGAGTACCAGGCAACATCCTTGTGCACTGTGACCAACTACACAGTCAGGGTGACACAGCCGCCGTTCTCAGCATGGATGCTCTTCCCACAGCCAGGTGAGGACCAAGGAGAGCATTCCAAGATGCAGGGTGCAGGGGACAGAGCCAAGGTCGGCTGCTCCAGGGCAGGAGCATCATGGTGGATGGTGTGGGGAGGAAACATGCCCACATCATGGTGGCCGGGAAGCAGGGAGAGAACGAAGAAGCCGGGGACCAAAACACAACTTAAAGAGCGGAGCTGAGTGTGGCTCAGGAGTGCCGAGGGTTCAGTCCATGGCCGGCTGCTCCAAGGCAGGAGCATCATGGTGGACGGGTGTGGGGAGGACACACACTTCCATCATGGTGGCCGGGAAGCAGGGAGAGAAGGGAGGAGCTGGGGACCAGAACACAGCTTAAAGAGGGAGCTCAGTGTGCTCAGGGGTGCAGAGGGTGCAGTCCATGGGCGGCAGCTCCAAAGCAGGAGCATCATGGTGGATGGTGTGGGGAGGAAAGACGCCCACATCATGGTGGCCGGGAAGCAGGAAGACAACAAAGGAGCTGGGGACCAGAACACAGCTTAAAGACAAGAGATCAGTGTGGCTCAGGGGTGCAGAGGATGCAGTCCATGGCCAGCTGCTCCAAGGCAGGAGCATCATGGTGGACGGTGTGGGGAGGAAAGACGCTCCCATCATGGTGGCCGGGAAGCAGAGAGAGTAGGGAGGAGCCGGGGACCAGAACACAGCTTAAAGAGTGAGCTCAGTGTGGCTCAGGGTTGCAGAGGGTGCAGTCCATGGCCGGCTGCTCCAAGGCGGGAGCATCATGCTGGACGGTGTGGGGAGGAGAGACGATCCCATCATGGTGGCCGAGAAGCAGAGAGAGAAGTGAGGAGCTGGGGACCAGAACACAGCTTAAAAAGGGGAGCTCAGTGTGGCTGAGAGTTGCAGAGCGTGCAGTCCATGCCCAGCTGCTCCAAGGCAGGAGCATCATGGTGGACGGTTTGGGGAGGAGAGACGCCCACATCATGATGGCCGGGAAGCAGAGAGACAACAAAGGAGGTGGGGACCAGAACACAGCTTAAAGACAAGATATCAGTGTGGCTCAGGGGTGCAGAGGGTGCAGTCCATTGCCAGCTGCTGCAAGGCAGGAACATCATGGTGGATAGTGTGGGGAGGAAAGACGCCCCCATCATGGTGGCTGGTAAGCAGGGAGACAACAAAGGAGCTGGGACCAGAACACAGCTTAAAGACAAGAGATCAGTGTGGCTCAGGGGTGCAGAGGGTGCAGTCCATGGCCAGCTGCTCCAAGGCGGGAGCATCATGGTGGACGGTGTGGGGAGGAGAGACGATCCCATCATGGTGTCCGGGAAGCAGGGAGAGAAGGGAGGAGCCGGGGACCAGAACACAGCTTAAAGAGGGGAGTTCAGTGTGGCTCAGGGGTGCAAAGGGTGCAGTCCATGAACAGCTGCTCCAAGGCGGGAGCATCATGCTGGATGGTGTGGGGAGGAGAGATGATCCCATCATGGTGGCCGGGAAGCAGAGAGAGAAGGGAGGAGCCGGGGACCAGAACACAGCTTAAAGAGGGGAGTTCAGTGTGGCTCAGGGGTGCAGAGGGTGCAGTCCATGGCCGGCTGCTCCAAGGCGGGAGCATCATGGTGGACAATGTGGGGAGGAGAGACGCTCACATCATGGTGGCCAGGAAGCAGAGAGAGAAGGGAGGAGCCGGAGACCAGAACACAGCTTAAAGAGGGTGCTCAGTGTGCCTCAGGGGTGCAGAGGGTGCAGTCCATGGCCGGCTGCTCCAAGGCGGGAGCATCATGGTGGACGGTGTGGGGAGGAGAGAAGCTCCCGTCATGGTGGCCGGGAAGCAGGGAGAGAAGGGAGGAGCCGGGGACCAGAACACAGCTTAAAGAGGGAGCTCAGTGTGGCTCAGGGGTGCAGAGGGTGCAGTCCATGGCCGGTTGCTCCAAGGCGGGAGCATCATGCTGGACGGTGTGGGGAGGAGAGACGCTCCCGTCATGGTGGCCGGGAAGCAGGGAGAGAAGGGAGGAGCCAGGGACCAGAACACAGCTTAAAGAGGGGAGCTGAGTGTGGCTCAGGGGTGCAGAGGGTGCAATCCATGGCCAGCTGCTCCAAGGCGGGAGCATCATGCTGGATGGTGTGGGGAGGAGAGACGCTCCCATCATGGTGGCCGGGAAGCAGAGAGAGAAGGACGGAGCTGGGGACCAGAACACAGCTTAAAGAGGGAGCTCAGTGTGGCTCAGGGGTGCAGAGCGTGTAGTCCATGGCCAGCTGCTCAAAGGTGGGAGCATCATGGTGGACGGTGTGGGGAGGAGAGACGCTCCCATCATGGTGGCCGGGAAGCAGAGAGAAAAGGGAGGATCAGGGGACTAGAACACAGCTTAAAGAGGAAGCTCAGTGTGACTCAGGGGTGCAGAGGGTGCAGTCCATGGCCAGCTGCTCCAAGGCGGGAGCATCATGGTGGACGGTGTGGGGAGGAGAGACGCTCACATCATGGTGGCCAGGAAGCAGAGAGAGAAGGGAGGAGCCGGGGACCAGAACAAAGCTTAAAGAGGGAGCTCAGTGTGGCTCAGGGGTGCAGGGGGTGCAGTCCATGGCCGGCTGCTCCAAGGCGGGAGCATCATGGTGGACGGTGTGGGGAGGAGAGACGCTCCCATCATGGTGGCCGGAAAGCAGAGAGAGAAGGGAGGAGCCGGGGACCAGAACACAGCTTAAAGAGGGGAGCTGAGTGTGGCTCAGGGGTGCAGAGGGTGCAATCCATGGCCAGCTGCTCCAAGGCGGGAGCATCATGCTGGATGGTGTGGGGAGGAGAGACGATCCCATCATGGTGGCCGGGAAGCAGGGAGAGAAGGGAGGAGCCGGGGACCAGAACACAGCTTAAAGAGGGGAGCTGAGTGTGGCTCAGGGGTGCAAAGGGTGCAGTCCATGGCCAACTGCTCCAAGGCGGGAGCATCATGCTGGATGGTGTGGGGAGGGGAGACGATCTCATCATGGTGGCCGGGAAGCAGAGAGAGAAGGGAGGAGCCGGGGACCAGAACACAGCTTAAAGAGGGAGCTCAGTGTGGCTCAGGGGTGCAGAGGGTGCAGTCCATGGCCGGCTGCTCCAGGGCGGGAACATCATGGTGGACGGTGTGGGGAGGAGGGACGCTACCGTCATGGTGGCCGGGAAGCAGGGAGAGAAGGGAGGAGCCGGGGACCAGAGCACAGCTTAAAGAGGGAGTTCAGTGTGGCTCAGGGGTGCAGAGGGTGCAGTCCATGGCCGGCTGCTCCAAGGCGGGAGCACCATGGTGGACGGTGTGGGGAGGAGAGACACTCCCATCATGGTGGCCAGGAAGCACAGAGAGAAGGGAGGAGCCAGGGACCAGAACACAGCTTAAAGAGGGGAGCTGAGTGTGGCTCAGGGGTGCAGAGGGTGCAATCCATGGCCAGCTGCTCCAAGGCGGGAGCATCATGCTGGATGGTGTGGTGAGGAGAGACGATCCCATCATGGTGGCCGGGAAGCAGAGAGAGAAGGGAGGAGCCAGGGACCAGAACACAGCTTAAAGAGGGGAGCTGAGTGTGGCTCAGGGGTGCAGAGGGTGCAATCCATGGCCAGCTGCTCCAAGGCGGGAGCATCATGCTGGATAGTGTGGGGAGGAGAGACGATCCCATCATGGTGGCCGGGAAGCAGAGAGAGAAGGGAGGAGCTGGGGACCAGAACACAGCTTAAAGAGGGAGCTCAGTGTGGCTCAGGGGTGCAGAGCGTGCAGTCCATGGCCAGCTGCTCAAAGGTGGGAGCATCATGGTGGACGGTGTGGGGAGGAGAGATGCTCCCATCATGGTGGCCGGGAAGCAGAGAGAAAAGGGAGGATCAGGGAACTAGAACACAGCTTAAAGAGGGAGCTCAGTGTGGCTCAGGGGTGCAGAGTGTGCAGTCCATACCAGCTGCTCCAAGGCGGAAGGATCATGGTGGACGGTGTGGGGAGGAGAGACGCTCCCATCATGGTGGCCGGGAAGCAGAGAGAGAAGGGAGGAGCAGGGGACTAGAACACAGCTTAAAGAGGGAGCTCAGTGTGGCTCAGGGGTGCAGAGTGTGCAGTCCATACCAGCTGCTCCAAGGCAGAAGGATCATGGTGGACGGTGTGGCGAGGAGAGACACTCCCATCACGGTGGCCGGGAAGCAGGGAGAGAAGGGAGGAGCCGGGGACCAGAACACAGCTCAAAGAGGGGGGTTCAGTGTGGCTCAGGGGTGCAGAGGGTGCAGTCCATGGTCAGCTGCTCCAAGGCAGGAGCATCGTGGTGGACAGTGTGGGGAGGAGAGACGATCCCATCATGGTGGCCGGGAAGCAGAGAGAGAAGGGAGGAGCCGGGGACCAGAACACAGCTTAAAGAGGGAGCTCAGTGTGGCTCAGGGGTGCAGAGGGTGCAGTCCATGGCCGGCTGCTCCAGGGCGGGAGCATCATGGTGGACGGTCTGGGGAGGAGAGACGCTCCCATCATGGTGGCCGGGAAGCAGGGAGAGAAGGGAGGAGCCGGGGACCAGAACACAGCTTAAAGAGGGAGCTCAGTGTGGCTCAGGGGTGCAGAGGGTGCAGTCCATGGCCAGCTGCTCCAAGGCGGGAGCATCATGGTGGACGGTGTGGGGAGGAGAGACGCTCCCATCATGGTGGCCGGGAAGCAGAGAGAGAAGGGAGGAGCCAGGGACCAGAACACAGCTTAAAGAGGGGAGCTGAGTGTGGCTCAGGGGTGCAGAGGGTGCAATCCATGGCCAGCTGCTCCAAGGCGGGAGCATCATGCTGGATGGTGTGGGGAGGAGAGACGATCCCATCATGGTGGCCGGGAAGCAGAGAGAGAAGGGAGGAGCCGGGGACCAGAACACAGCTTAAAGAGGGGAGTTCAGTGTGGCTCAGGGGTGCAGAGGGTGCAGTCCATGGCCAACTGCTCCAAGGCGGGAGCATCATGGTGGACAATGTGGGGAGGAGAGACGCTCACATCATGGTGGCCAGGAAGCAGAGAGAGAAGGGAGGAGCTGGGGACCAGAACACAGCTTAAAGAGGGAGCTCAGTGTGGCTCAGGGGTGCAGAGGGTGCTGTCCATGGCCGGCTGCTCCAAGGCGGGAGCATCATGGTGGACGGTGTGGGGAGGAGAGACGCTCCCATCATGGTGGCCGGGAAGCAGGGAGAGAAGGGAGGAGCCGGGGACCAGAACACAGCTTAAAGAGGGAGCTCAGTGTGGCTCAGGGGTGCAGAGGGTGCAGTCCATGGCTGGCTGCTCCAAGGCGGGAGCATCATGGTGGATGGTGTGGGGAGGAGAGACGCTCCCATCATGGTGGCCGGGAAGCAGAGAGAGAAGGGAGGAGCTGGGGACCAGAACACAGCTTAAAGAGGGGAGCTGAGTGTGGCTCAGGGGTGCAGAGGGTGCAATCCATGGCCAGCTGCTCCAAGGCGGGAGCATCATGCTGGATGGTGTGGGGAGGAGAGACTTTTCCATCATGGTGGCCGGGAAACAGAGAGAGAAGGGAGGAGCCGGGGACCAGAACACATCTTAAAGAGGGGAGTTCAGTGTGGCTCAGGGGTGCAAAGGGTGCAGTCCATGGCCAACTGCTCCAAGGCTGGAGCATCATGCTGGATGGTGTGGGGAGGAGAGACGATCTCATCATGGTGGCCGGGAAGCAGAGAGAGAAGGGAGGAGCCAGGGACCAGAACACAGCTTAAAGAGGGGAGCTGAGTGTGGCTCAGGGGTGCAGAGGGTGCAATCCATGGCCAGCTGCTCCAAGGCGGGAGCATCATGCTGGGTGGTGTGGGGAGGAGAGACGATCCCATCATGGTGGCCCGGAAGCAGAGAGAGAAGGGAGGAGCCAGGGACCAGAACACAGCTTAAAGAGGGGAGCTGAGTGTGGCTCAGGGGTGCAATCCATGGCCAGCTGCTCCAAGGCGGGAGCATCATGCTGCATGGTGTGGGGAGGAGAGACGATCCCATCATGGTGGCCGGGAAGCAGAGAGAGAAGGGAGGAGCTGGGGACCAGAACACAGCTTAAAAAGGGAGCTCAGTGTGGCTCAGGGGTGCAGAGCGTGCAGTCCATGGCCAGCTGCTCAAAGGTGGGAGCATCATGGTGGACGGTGTGGGGAGGAGAGACGCTCCCATCATGCTGGCCGGGAAGCAGAGAGAAAAGGGAGGATCAGGGGACTAGAACACAGCTTAAAGAGGGAGCTCAGTGTGGCTCAGGGGTGCAGAGTGTGCAGTCCATACCAGCTGCTCCAAGGCGGAAGGATCATGGTGGACGGTGTGGGGAGGAGAGACGCTCCCATCACGGTGGCCGGGAAGCAGAGAGAGAAGGGAGGAGCAGGGGACTAGAACACAGCTTAAAGGGGGAGCTCAGTGTGGCTCAGGGGTGCAGAGTGTGCAGTCCATACCAGCTGCTCCAAGGCAGAAGATCATGGTGGACGGTGTGGGGAGGAGAGACGCTCCCATCACGGTGGCCGGGAAGCAGAGAGAGAAGGGAGGAGCAGGGGACCAGAACACAGCTTAAAGGGGGGGAGCTAAGTGTGGCTCAGGGTTGCAGAAGGTGCAGTCCATGGCCAGTTGCTCCAAGGCGGGAGCATCATGGTGGACGGTGTGGGGAGGAGAGACGCTCACATCATGGTGGCCAGGAAGCAGAGAGAGAAGGGAGGAGCCAGGGACCAGAACACAGCTTAAAGAGGGAGCTCAGTGTGGCTCAGGGGTGCAGAGTGTGCAGTCCATTGCCGGCTGCTCCAAGGCAGGAGCATCATGGTGGACAATGTGGGGAGGAGAGACGCTCACATCATGGTGGCCAGGAAGCAGAGAGAGAAGGGAGGAGCCGGGGACCAGAACACAGCTTAAAGAGGGAGCTCAGTGTGGCTCAGGGGTGCAGAGGGTGCAGTCCATGGCCGTCTGCTCCAAGGCAGGAGCATCATGGTGGACGGTGTGGGGAGGAGGGTCGCTCACATCATGGTGGCCAGGAAGCAGAGAGAGAAGGGAGGAGCCGGGGACCAGAACACATCTTAAAGAGGGGAGCTCAGTGTGGCTCAGGGCTGCAGAGGGTGCAGTCCATGGCCGGCCGCTCCAAGGCGGGAGCATCATGGTGGACGGTGTGGGGAGGAGAGACGCTCCCATCATGGTGGCCGGGAAGCAGGGACAGAAGGGAGGAGCCGGGGACCAGAACACAGCTTAAAGAGGGAGCTCAGTGTGGCTCAGGGGTGCAGAGGGTGCAGTCCATGGCCGGCTGCTCCAAGGCAGGAGCATCATGGTGGACGGTGTGTGGAGGAGAGAGACTCACATCATGGGGGCCGAGAAGCACCTTTCGCCACACTGGGCTGTGTCCTGCTCCTGCTGTGATCCTCACCTTTGCCCCACATCGTGGAGGCAGTCAGGCCCGAAGGATCCCGAGCCCCGAATTCTTCCTCACAGCCACAGGTCCACCCTGAGAGCCCTGAACTGACCAAGGTGACGGTCTCCAGGGCTCTCCGATCTCGGCTTTTTCGAAGCCCAGACGGCAGCAAGGTGGTGGCGGCCACAGACCTGAGGTGCAGGATTCTTGATGACATGATGCTGTGGGACGGAGCAGAGGGCACTTGGGCCACAAGTGGCGTCCAGTACTGGCTGTACTGGGTGGACCTCCATGCTAGGCAACACGGGCGGCAGCTGGGGCGCAGGGGCCGGGTTCTGAGCTGACCTGTGATCATTTTGCAGGACAGGGGAGGCCAAGGGCGCCCAGGAGACAAACATCGTCACGGTTACCGGGGCCAGCGGCAATGTCAACGTCCGCTGTGCAGACCTGAGCATGAATGTGCAGCACATCGGTCAGCACGGCCTGGCCATATGCATTCACACATGGGGTCCCTCAGCGGGGTGCCAACAGGACCAGGAGTGGACATGGAGGCTCATGTACCGGGGACCAGTGGGGAACAGAGGAGGACATGGAGGAGGAGGAGGAGAGGAGGAAGAGGATATGGAGGTGGACGAGAAAGAGGAGGAGATGGAGGTGGAGGAGGCAGAGGACGAGGAGATGGAGGTGGAGGAGACCAAGGACGAGGAGATGGAGGTGGAGGAGACCAAGGACGAGGAGATGGAGGTGGAGGAGACCAAGGACGAGGAGATGGAGGTGGAGGAGACCAAGGACGAGGAGATGGAGGTGGAGGAGGCAGAGGATGAGGAGATGGAGGTGGAGGAGACTGAGGATGAGATGGAGGTGGAGGAGGCAGAGGATGAGGAGATGGAGGTGGAGGAGGTAGAGGACGAGGAGATGGAGGTGGAGGAAACCGAGGAGTAGATGGACATGGAGGACACCGAGGAAGAGGAAATGGACGTGGAGGAGAATGAAGAGGAGATGGAGGTGGAAGACGCAGAGGATGCGGAGATGCAGGTGTCATGATATGCAGATTCAGCCTGAAGGCAGCACCTGGAGGCCCAGATTCCTGCACGTGGTCCCCTGCTCATTCCGGAGACCCCCGGGAGAATCACTGGGGAACGAAGGTGGCCCCGTCGTCTTGCCTGAGGAAAGAGATCAAGCACAATGCCCGCCGTGTCTTCAAGTGCCCGCTTGGCTGCCACCAATGATGATCAGAAGAGACCATACAACTCAGCCCGGAGAACCCTGAGAGGCAGACTTTGAAGAATGGGCCCGGGTGAGGGGACATGAATGTCCTCGTGGAGGACGCCCGGGAGAGGACACACAGACCGAACCCAAGCAGCTGGCCTTGCTGCAGGCTGAAGACAAACCGAGCCTGAGTCTGATGCTCGGGGTCCAAGCAGCATCCCAGGGCAGGGCAGAGCTGCTGGCCCTGCTGACCCGGTCACCTGAAGGGGTCCCCGTCCACGTCCCAACTGCAGAGCTGACCCCTGGCCGGCGGAGTCCCCTCTGCGGCCAAAGCCTGCGGGCTCAGACCCGTCCTATCAGTTGGTCCGGCAGTGGCCACAGGACCTCGCTGCCCTCTCCGTCTGAGCAGACTGTCCTCTCCACGGAGGAGCCCCGGGTCCCCATGAGCATGGCGGGAAAATGAACCAGCCCAGTGTGGACACGGCACAAGCCTCTCTGTCCTGCTGTACAGCCCTGGCCTCCTCCTGTGGCCACGCCGCAGCGCACCGAGGCCCTGCGAGGAGGCCTTTCCCTACCTTGCACAGCCTTTGGGCTCTAACTGGGAGGGTTTTCTTTTCACACATTCATGTTTGATGATGCCGGAAAGTCCAGCTCCTCTCTCAGGAGGAGACATTTACCAGCTGTAAATACTGTGATGCATATGCACCAGGTCAGCTGTGCTGCCTCCTCTCGTGGAGACAGAAACCAACCCTGACGTGTGGGCATCTGAAGGTGGACACCGTCGGACAACAAATCCACAGGACCAAGCATCTCAGTTCACCCGGACCGTGCTGCCCAGGGCTAGAGATGGTAAGAAGCTGAACTCTGTGCCCACTTTCCCGGTTCTGCTGCTGATATCCCGGCAGCCACCAAACCATCAGAGAACAAACTGATGACATGGCAGATTCTAAAACCCCCGGACACTGTTCTTATACAAATGGATCCTAGTTCCTCTTGCTGGACATCTCTGTTAACCAAGCTCCTAATTCTCTTACCGATCGTACTCTTTGGCCCATCCGTGCTTAACCGTGGCGTGGGCAGAGCTGGAGCCGTGCACACACCCAAGCTGGCAATCCCCGGCCTCCATCGAGGGCTCTAGACAGGCTTTCTGCGGAAGTTCCTCCAACGGCCATTGAGAAACTGCCACCCTGTGCGGCCTGAAGCTGCTGGTTCCGTCTTCTGCGCCGTTTCCTGCACCCACGGCAGTTGGGGTTCCTTCTTCAGAGTGGGGGTTGCTGCAGGCAGCTGAGCCGGTTAGAAACGTTACAGGCAGGGAGAAGGGGCTGGTCCTCCATGGAGCCCCTGCAGACACCCTGCAGCTTAGGGGGACACAGACGCCTCCTGCTGGGGGCCAGGCCTCAAGACAGAGGATCAGACGATGCACCCATATCCTGGGGACAGGCACCCCAATAGTTTCCTTCCCCCTAGGGAAGTCACAGCTCTGTAGCAATGCTCGCTGTCTCGGGGACTCGCTTCCCCATTTGTCTGTGATGCAATGTTACAGAACCTCGGACCTTCCTGGCTCCCTGCAGTTCTGTGCCACCTTGTGCCCATCTGCCTTGTGAAGTCCTCCACCTCCCCGCCTTGAACCCTGGTTTGCTTCTGTAAAAGTACCTGGAAAATAAAGAGTCCTGGGCAACCTGCTCAGATCCTCTTCTGTGTCTCTCAGAAAGTTTCTCTCAGTAAACAGACCCTGCCCTTCACATCTGTGGTTCCTAAAATGAGTTCTTCGGTTTTAGACAACGCCGGCTCTCCTGGAAGCCAGCTAATGTGTCTGAGCAGAGCGGGGTCAGGGACCTAAGTAGGCCCGTCTGCGTGCTTGGGGCACATCCCGCACTCCTATTGAGCCGGAGGCACCCAGAGTGGAATAGACACACCCTGAGCATGTGCCTCTCCCTGTCAGCCCAGATACTAGAAAACATTTTCAAGATGTAGAAAGACTCCAAAGTTAAGCCCTCTCAGAGTTAATGGAGACAGACAGCCTAAGAGGTCAGCTTTTCGGTCCACCCAGGAGCGAGCTATTCAGTCCTACAGCAGCCGGGGATCCCTGGACCCAATCCCTTCCCCAAAGACTGAACCTCACACGGGACAATCTGAGGCCAGTTGTGGATCCTGGTGGTTTTGCTGAACCGGCCCAGCCACTGTGCACCCTACTGGAGGGATCCTTCTGGACTTCTGAGCTCCCCCAGACTTAGCCAAACCTTTCCTCTTGCACACAGCCAAGAGCTGTGGGATGGCAAGAGGGGTCTGAACCCGGGACCTAGGGCCTGGGAGACGCTGGCACCTACCTTTCCGGGAGATTAGACCCCGGCTGGGGGCGGCCACCCCACCGCAACACTCACCAGGGAAGCCACAAAGTGGATTTTGGGCCAGAGACTCCAGACAGCAGCCCGCATGCTGTGAAGACAACATGGTGGTCACCTCCTGACAAATGGCAATGTCCAGTACCTTTTACTTCCAAGGTGCAGAGCTGGGTGGGGCTGGGAGCTGTCCCAGAAGCCGGGCAGAGACCTGGGTGACTGGATGGAAATGTGTCATCAGGGCACAGTTCCCCAAATTCCCTTCCTCTTTCAGCCCCCTTGTTCCCGCCCACTGTGACAAGACAAAAACACAGATAACTCATTTTTAAAAAATTCTTTTTCCAGTGCTGGGGTTGGAGCCCATGGCCAGTGTCCCCTTCCACCTCATTAACGAGAACGGGCAGCAGGCGGGGCTCGAGGTGCGGGCCGAGCTCCCCCCACAGGGAAACTGAGGCACCGTGGCTCCCGGGAAATTGCCAGTGCCCTCCCGGCCACCCACCCACCCCACCCTGCTGTGCTCGGCCCGGGGACGCCTGCCCCGCTCCCCGGTCCTTTCCTGCAGCCCAGCGCTGAGTCAGCCCTGCACATCCCCAAGCAACGGGGCCCGGAAACCCGAGCCCAGGACGCACAGCGCCTCACCGCGCATGCGTGCACCGAGGCTCCGAGGCACGCACGCTCTAGGCCGAGCTGCGGTGCAGCTGGGGTGCAGCCCGTGGGGTGCAGCCCGTGGGGTGCAGCCAGGGCCGGAGGCCTCGGGAGCATCTCAGAGCTCCCGGGCTGCAGCCGGCCCGTCGCCCACCCGTGCACAAGCTCTCAGCGCGTCCAGCTGGGGCATCGAGCAGTCTCCAGGCTGCAGCAGCAGCGGCTGTGACGGTTCCAGAACATTCTCTCACACCTCCCCTCCCCCACCCTCGGCCTCCATGGAGAGCCCGGCGCGCTGTTTCCCGCCAGTGGACACTGACTCACTGGGCCTCGGCCCCCTGCTGCTCTGGGTCTGATGCGGCTTCTCCCCTAACAGTGGACAAGCTGGACAGTTTCCCTGCGGTGCTTCCAGAGGTGCTCGGACGTCTCTTCCCGTCATGGCGCGCGTCTCCGGGAACCCACCAGCGTCCATGTCTGGGCCCGGGTTGGGTCTCCCAGGCTGGATCTGTTATCGCGAGACTGGTACCCTCACTGCGAGATTAGGTGAATTATCGTGAGAGCAGAAGAGTTAGGAGCGATCCTCAGTGGTTGTGTTTCCCGCGAGACTTGCATATTTAGCGTGTGGCCAGACAAGTTATCGCGAGATCACATGACTATAAAATGAGACTCCTGGGAGAGGCGCTGCCATTTTTGCCTGGGGTTCTGGAGGCGCCTGGGTGGTGTATTTGAGGTGTTACGGTGCAGAGGGGCCGGGGCCGTGTAGGGTCGGCCCAGGTTGTGCTCTTCGACCTGCAAAACCATAGTCCAGCCTAAAACCTTCTCTCTCAAGCCATGTCCCTGTTTTTTTGAGGGGCAGGATGGTTAATGTCAACCAAACCCTGGGCCTCTGCCCTGATCGCATCCCAGCCCTGTAGTTTAGTTTAGTTTAGTTTAGTTTTAGTTTTAGTTTTAGTTTTAGTTTTAGTTTTAGTTTTAGTTTAGTTTTAGTTTAGTTTAGTTTTAGTTTAGTTTAGTTTTAGTTTAGTTTTAGTTTTAGTTTAGTTTTAGTTTAGTTTTAGTTTAGTTTTAGTTTTAGTTTTAGGTTTAGTTTTAGGTTTAGTTTTAGGTTTAGTTTTAGGTTTAGGTTTAGTTTTAGGTTTAGTTTTAGGTTTAGTTTTAGTTTTAGGTTTAGTTTTAGGTTTAGTTTTCGTTTAGTTTAGTTTATAGTTTAGGCTTTTGAGCCTGGGCGTTGCATACGCTCAGGTCACCGAATTCACAGACCGTCCTGGAGCTTGGCACTCTCCTGCCTCAGCCTCCCAGAGAGCTGGGCCCCCAGGTGCCCGCCGACACCCGCGCCCCATTCTGGCCCACAGAGAACCTGGGAATCAGGCCCTCAGCTCTCCCTTCCTCTTTCTTCGTGTTCCCCACAGACGCCACCCGGGCGGCGCCCCGAGCAGTGGATCGCGGACATGCAGGACGTGGCCCCCTGGAAGAAGCCCCCGGCGGGGACCAGGAGCTCCCGTCCTGCAGCCCCTGGAGGTCCGCCTGGCCCGGGGGGACTCGGAGCTGCCTGCCGCCCCGTCCACGCAGGAGGAGGACGATGACCAGGAGGCCTCCCCGGGGTCCCCCGAGTCCCCCCCGGGCCCCCCAGGCCGGCGAGCTGGCCTCCCTGGGCTCCTTCACCTTCGTGATCGCGGACGGCGCCTACATGAAGCTCTGAGCGTCGGGCCGGCCTGCGGTCACTGCGGGCTCCTGGCCGGCCCCGGACAGGCGGGAGGTCAGCGTGGGCCAGCCCGGCCGGCTCCCCAACTCGCCGTGGACACAGCACCCCGCGGCTTTACTCCAGGACGGGAGGCGGCCACGTCTCCCTGCGGGCCTGGGACGGGAGACCTTCCTGCCTCAGCCTCCCGCAGAGCTGGGCGACAGCCACCTTGGATTTGTCCTGCACGCTCGGGGCCTCTCCTGGCGGGGGACAGAGGCCCACCTGGGAACCCGGAGATTTCCTTTGCTTTTCCTCTGAGAGCCGCTCTCTGGGCAAGCGGCCAGGCTGCCCTCAACCCGAGACCGTCCTGCCTCAGCCTCCCGCAGAGCTGGGCGACAGCCACCTTGGATTTGTCCTGCACGCTCGGGGCCTCTCCTGGCGGGGGACAGAGGCCCACCTGGGAACCCGGAGATTTCCTTTGCTTTTTCTCTGAGAGCCGCTCTCTGGGCAAGCGGCCAGGCTGCCCTCAACCCGAGACCGTCCTGCCTCAGCCTCCTGCCTGGCCGGGGCCACTGCTGTGTCCCGTCCGACCTGACCGCCCGCCACTTGGCCTCCGCCCCAGCTGTACGGGCGCCGGGCGTGATGTGGGCAGATTCCCAAAGACATCTGTCTGTCCATCCTCAATGTGTGTTTTTTAGCCAGAGCCTCGCCGTGCAGCCCAGCCTGGCCTGGACCGGAGGGCGACCCTCCTGCCTCGGCCTCCTGAGCTCCGGGGTGCCGGGCGGGCACCTCCCCGCCCTCCCCATTTCCGAGAGGGCAGCAGAACCGTGGTGAAGCCCGGGACGCTGCTGCTGAGCCCAGAAGGGCCTCGTGGGGACGCCGTGGTCTCAGGCAGCCATGCCAGGGGGTGACGATCACGGACGTGGGGGGACTCGGGCTGTCTGGGTTTTAGTGCCCTTTGAAATTGGAGGCTCCCGGGGCATCTCTGGATCAGCAGGAGCCTCTGCCGGGTTCTGGGGGGACCAGAGAGACACTGCGGGCGCTGCTGACCACCCTCTAGGGAGAGACAGAAAGCAGGCCAGGGACACCGGGAGGGTGAGAGCCTCGGCCGCCTGGGGCAGCTCAGCCGGGAAGGGCACGGGCACAGGGACGTCCAGGTGGGGACGGAGGGACAGACAGTGCCCGGGGCAGAGGACAGAGAGCGTCCAGCACAGAGGACCAGAGTGTCCACGGCCGAGGACTCAGAGCGTTCAGGGCCCAGGACACAGAATGTGCATGGCCGAGGTCACAGAGCGACCAGGGCTGAACACACAGAGGAGCCTCTGGGAAAGGCCCCGTCCCCACCGGGCATGGTGGTGCCCACCCACGCGTGATTCTGGCACTCTGGAGGCGGAGGCACGAGGATGCCGAGCTGCGGTTCTAACTGGACGACTGATGGACCGGGCTGTAGGGTCAGAGGCAGAGAAAGCGGCTGATCTGGAAAGTGGTCAGTACGGGCCAGGTCACTGAGGGTAGTAAACTGACTTACAGACTCCCCGAAGGGGTCAGCTTGGTTGCTAGGACCAGGTCGACCCCCAGCTCCAAGGGCCGAGTGGACACAGGTTAAGGGGGTCAGCCAGGCGGTCAGGGCCTACCTTGTGGGGGTCTAGATCCCCCCAAGGCCCCGCTTTTCGTGTTTTACAGTCGCTGGGACCCTCCTGCCTCAGCCTCCCCCACTTCAGGCTAAGAAGCGAACCCGAGCAGGTCCAGCACCCTGCGGTCGGGCTGGCCTCCATGTCCAGGGCACCCTCCTGCCTCAGCCTCCCGCGTCCCCCGAAGCAGGAGGCCGGAGGGGACAGCGGGGACCCCTGAGGGCACTGGGGGGCCGCGGGCTGAGCTAGGGCTCCGGGTGCAGTTCCTGGCCGCGCCTGCTGGGGGCAGCCGAGCTCCGCCGCTGGAATCCGAGCTGCCGCGGTTCAGCTTTGGGGTCCAGGAGGGCAGGACACGGGGTCGCCCCGGGGCCCACGCAGGGGTCCTCTGCCCTGCACCCCGCGGGGACCCTCCCGCCTCGGCCTCGCGGCGCGGCGAGGTTGCACAGGCGCACACCGCACACCCAGCCTTTGCTCTTCCTCTTCCTCCGCCGGGTGTCCCCAGCACCTCTGGGCGAGCCTGGGCGCCAGCTGCCCCGCGGGGACCCCTGAGCGCGCCCGCGGTGGCTTCTGACCACAGAGCCGCCCTGGCCAGAAATCGTCCCGAGGAGGACGGGAAGGTTTGCAAAGTGGCTCCGAGACCTCAAATTCCAGTCCATGGTGGGCTGCTCCAAGGCCGGGGCTCCCTGGCGGCCCTGACCTAGTGATGTCCCGGGCAGAGGCGGCACAGCCCTGAGCCCCCAGCTGCACCCCGCCTGCGGGGTCCCCGGAGCTCTCGGGCCCCCACATGCTCAGCGCCGCCTGTTCTGTGGTCGCCTCTGACCAGGCCGGGGCTCCTGGTGCCCCTTGACCAAAGCCGTGGACACTCGGGCAGCTGGCTGAGCCGGGCCGGACGTCCAGGGCGGGCAGGAGGGAGAGGGGGCAGCCGGGCCTGGGCTCGGGCTCCGGAAAGGGGTGCGGGGCGACGGGGCCTCGCGGGACCCCACAGAGCACGGGCAGCTCCGGGTGTGGGGGCACGCGTGTCCAGCAGAGGGCGCGCGGGGAGCGTGGACAGCGCAGGGTCAGCGGAGGGCAGGGCCGGGTCCACTCCTGCTCCCTGGCCGGGCCTGGAGATGCGGCTTCACTGGGGTGGAGGGCAGACAGACAGACAGACAGACACAGAGCGCCCGAGAGCTGCAGGAGGAGCACGGACGCGGGGTCCCGGGAAGAGCGGGGCTCACTGCGCCCCGAGCCCTGGAGCCGAAAGCAGCTTTGGACGCCGGGAAGGAAGCAAAGCAGCCGCCCGGGCTCACGGCTGCCCACGGTGTCCCGTCCCGGCCAGCCTGGCACAGGGGGGCACAGCGTCCCCGTGAATGCCCTGAACGAACTCCTATTCATCCCCTGCAACCCCAGTGTGCATGGCCAGGAGGGAGGAGGAGCCGCCCGTTCAGCCCGTGCTCGGCAGGGCACCAGCGTCCCTGCCCCGTGGTGACCGCGGCCACCGCCTCTCGCTGGCCGGGGCTGGGCCGGGAGCAGCAGACTCAGCGCTCTCCACGGCTGAGTCCCACTTTTAAAGAACCCACGTGGACCTGGGTTCCAGGCAGGACCCTCGGGCCCTGCAGCTCCCGGGCCGGGTTCCAGCCTGGGATCGTCCTGCCTCAGTCTCCAGAGTGTCCAGGCTGCCCCGAGCGTGCTGTGCAGCCCGGGCTGGCCCGGAACTCACAGAGACCCGCCCGCCTCAGCCTCCCGAGAGCCCCACACAGGCAGGCGGACGTCAGGGCCCAGGGCTCTGTTGCTGCAGAGGAGTTCGGAGCCGAGCAGGGGCTGCGGTGGGGTCCACCCCGTCCTCCTGCCCGAGACCAGAACCCTAATATCTAGGGCTGAGCTCCCCCCACAGGGCCGTGGGCAGCTCCAGCTAAGGCCAGCGCGGCAGCCTCCTCTGGTCTCCAGGAGGACAGAGCGAGGCCCGGCCAGGGGAGGGACGCGGGCACCCAGGAAACTGAGGCAGACCCCGAGGCTGGCAAGCGTCGTGGAGAGACGGAGGTGCCCTGGCCTCGGGCACCTGGAGCTGCTCACTGATCGACTCTCAGACCTCCGGGCGCCGTCCCTGTGGCTTCCCGGCTGCCTTTGGATTCCCAATGGATCGATCACGCCGGGCGGCCTCTGTCCGGCTCCACATGGAGAAATAAAGGCAGGATGGTGTTGGGGCGCTCGGCGGGCTTCGGGCCGGGCACACACAGCAGCGGAAGTGACGCATCCTACGTGTGGCTCTGTGAGGCGGGCAGCTCGCATTTGGTTTACACGCCGGGCGGGGACCAGACACGCGGGCCTCGGACACGGACGCCGTGGGCACCCGCTCAGCCACGCGCTGTGCCCTGCGCCCACGGGAGGTGCCCACGGCCCGCGGTGGCCCGGGGCGCCGTCCTGCTCCCCTCGACTGCAGGCCTGGCCGGGCCTCAGGCAGGACGGACGTGGACATCGTGAACTCCATGCCAGGTCCACGCCGTGGCGTCCTGCTCAGGGCCCGGGCCGGCACCGGGCAGCATGGAGCCTTGCCCTGCAGCAGGAACGTTGGGGTCCAAGGCTGTGGTTCTGGGGGACTGAGGCGGTGACCCCAACGGCAGCGTGAGGCACACAGGGCTGAACTCCTAAGGGCTCCGGCCTCCTCCTGCAGCTGGACCTCACAGTCTGAGTTGGTCCACTCTGTTGCACTGGAAATACAACCCATCATCAAAATGCAGCCTGGGTCCAAAAAAATAATCAGAGTGAAGGACAGCTGACCGGAGACGACCCCCGAGTCCCCCCGCCCTGCCCGGCTCCCCAGGTCCGGCCGCTCTCCCACAGCTCGGGGTGCTCTGTCCTCGGGGGCTTTAGCTGCGCCATCCTGGCCGCCTCTATGTCCTGAATGGACCCCAAACCCTGACCTTTCCCGGTCACTGTGACCTTGGGGAGCAGCTGGGGGTCGCACGGGGCCAGCTCCAGGGACCGAGGTGGACTAAGGTGGACGGGGACCCAGCGTTGGGTGTTTACAGCTGCCTTTCTGCTGGATGGCGCTCAGCAGTGGCGGTCACCGTGTTTTTGATCCCAGTTGGAGACGCCCATGAGGACAGAGGACCAGAGCTGCTGCAGGAAGCGGCCTGGACCTGGGAGGAGCAGTGCATGGCCGGGAGTTGGGTTTTTAGGGGCGTCAATCTCAATTTATATTTTACTGTAATAATTCTTGAAGTCTAAGCATCCCCTGTAACTTTTGAGGTGCCAGGTGTTCATTAGCAATCCATGATGCGTACATCAAACTCCAGAGTGTGCCAGGGGTGAGTTCCTTGTTCCTCCCAAAGGAAATCAAAGTGCTAGAGTCTACACAGCATACTAGGTTCAGGCCATCTTACAGTCAGTCAACGCACACACACATCTCCGGGGCAGTCACCTCCACCACCCGGGAATGCTTCCCGTCCCACCTCTGAGCAGTTCCAGAAGACAATTTGCTGATTCACTGCAACTGTGAGCTCCCGACTGAGCCCAAAGCCCCAGAGCTGGGGAATGCAGGCCAGGCCTGCAGCACCATGTTTGTTTCTGTGGATTACCAGGGCACCGCAGCGCCCAGCCCAGCGTGTGTTTCCCACAGGTTAATGCCAATGCAAATGTCGCCAGGCCCTGCGAGCTGATGGCTAAAGAATGCTTTGGTTGTGGGTGACTCACACAGAACCTCAGAAGGAAACACTCCTTTGTTTATTGAGCCCAGGGTGGCCAGAGCAGAATTACCTGCCCTGCAAAACGCATAACTATGGTAGGCTGGGTGTCAGCACCCACCCGGGCTGTGGGATGGCACAGGGCGGCCCTGATGGACTGAGACAGGGAGAGACCAGCCCAGGGACCTCAGCCTGCAGGACGGGCCCCAAGGGCTGCTGGGTGTCAGCACCCACCCGGGCTGTGCATTGCATATGGCGGCCCTGATGGACCGAGACAGGGAGAGACCAGCACAGGGACCTCAGCCTGCAGGACGGGTCCCGAGAGCTGCTGGGGGTCAGCGTCCACCCGGCTGTGGGATGGCACAGGGCGGCCCTGATGGACTGAGACAGGGAGAGACCAGCACAGGGACCTCAGCCTGCAGGACGGGCCCCGAGGGCTGCTGGGTGTCAGCACCCACCCGGGCTGTGCATTGCATATGGCGGCCCTGATGGACTGAGACAGGGAGAGACCAGTGCAGGGACCTCAGCCTGCAGGACGGGCCCCGAGGGCTGCTGGGTGTCAGCACCCACCCGGCTGTGGGATGGCACAGGGCGGCCCTGATGGACTGAGACAGGGAGAGACCAGCCCAGGGACCTCAGCCTGCAGGACGGGTCCCGAGAGCTGCTGGGGGTCAGCGTCCACCCGGCTGTGGGATGGCACAGGGCGGCCTTGATGCACTGAGACAGGGAGAGACCAGTGCAGGGACCTCAGCCTGCAGGACGGGCCCCGAGGGCTGCTGGGTGTCAGCACCCACCCGGCTGTGGGATGGCACAGGGCGGCCCTGATGGACTGAGACAGGGAGAGACCAGCACAGGGACCTCAGCCTGCAGGACGGGCCCCGAGGGCTGCTGGGTGTCAGCGCCCACCCGGCTGTGGGATGGTACAGGGCGGCCCTGATGGACTGAGACAGGGAGAGACCAGCACAGGGACCTCAGCCTGCAGGACGGGCCCCGAGGGCTGCTGGGTGTCAGCGCCCACCCGGGCTGTGCATTGCATATGGCGGCCCTGATGGACTGAGACAGGGAGAGACCAGCACAGGGACCTCAGCCTGCAGGACGGGCCCCGAGGGCTGCTGGGTGTCAGCACCCACCCGGCTGTGGGATGGCACAGGGTGGCCCTGATGGACTGAGACAGGGAGAGACCAGCACAGGGACCTCAGCCTGCAGGACGGGCCCGAGGGCTGCTGGGTGTCAGCACCCACCTGGCTGTGGGATGGCACAGGGCGGCCCTGATGGACTGAGACAGGGAGAGACCAGCACAGGGACCTCAGCCTGCAGGACGGGCCCCGAGGGCTGCTGGGTGTCAGCACCCACCCGGCTGTGGGATGGCACAGGGCGGCCCTGATGGACTGAGACAGGGAGAGACCAGTGCAGGGACCTCAGCCTGCAGGACGGGCCCCGAGGG